>NW_026943824.1:12461303-12463803 GCF_035594765.1 Anolis carolinensis | reverse complement strand
TCTGGCAGAAACCAGTGCAGGTGGTCCCGGTGGTGATGGGCAGACTGGGTGCCGTGCCAAAAGATCTCAGCGGTATTTGGAAACAATAGACATTGACAAAATCACGATCTGCCAACTGCAAAAGGCCACCCGACTGGGATCTGCGCACATCATCCGAAAATACATCATACAGTCCTAGACACTTGGGAAGCGTTCGACTTGTGATTTTGTGATATGAAATCCAGCATATCTATCTTGTTTGCTGTGTCATACAATAAAATAATAATAATATCTTCCTAGAATTGGAACAGACCACATGGGACATGCAGTTCAACCCCCCTGCTATGTTCAATATTATTATCATAATTAAATAATAATTATCATGATGATGATAATATCATCATAGAATTGGAAAAGACCTTATGGGCCATTCAGTCCAACCACTTGCCATATTTATTATTATTATTATTATTATTATTATTATTATTATTATTATTATTATTATTATTTTAAATTATTATTATTATTATTATCATTATTATATCATCATAGAGTCATAGAACTGTAAGGCACCACATGCATCATCCAGTCCAATCCTCTGCTATATTTATATTATTATTATTATTATTATCAATTATTAATATCATCATAGAATCATAGAACTGGAAGGGACCACATGCATCATTCAGTCCAATCCCCTGCTATAGTTATATTATTATTATTATTATTATTATTATTATTATTATTATTATTATCATCATCATCATCATCATCATCATAGAATTGGAAAAGACCTTATGGGCCACCCAGTCCAACCACTTGTGATGATGATGATGATGATTATTATTATTATTATTATTATTATTATTATTATTATTGTTATATCATCATCATCATCATCATCATCATCATAGAATCAGAACTGGAAGGGACCACATGCGTCATCCTGTCCAATCCCCTGCTATATTATTATTATTATTATTATTATCATCATCATCATCATCATCATCATCATCATCATCATAGAATCAGAACTGGAAGGGACCACATGCGTCATCCTGTCCAATCCCCTGCTATATTATTATTATTATTATTATTATTATTATTATTATCATCATCATCATAGAATCATAGAACTGGAAGGGACCACATGCATCATCCAGTCCAACCCCCTGCTATGTTTATTGTTCTTGTTTTTATATTATTATTATTATTATCAATAATAATAACATCATCATAGAATCACAGAACTGCAAGGGGCCACATGCACCATCCAGTCCAGCCCCCTGTTATGTTTATTATTATTATTATTATTATTATTATTATTATTATTATTATTATTATTATTATTATTGTATGACACAGCAAACAAGATAGATATGCTGGATTTCATATCACAAAACCACAAGTCAAACACTTCCCAAGTGTCTAGGACTGTGTGATGTATTTTCGGATGATGCGCGCAGATCCCAGTAGGGTGGCCTTTTGCAGTTGGCAGATCGTAATTTTGTCAATGTCTATTGTTTCCAAATGCCGGCTGAGATCTTTTGGCACGGCACCCAGTGTGCCCATCACCACCGGGACCACCTGCACTGGTTTCTGCCAGAGTCTTTGAAGTTCAATCTTGAGGTCCTAATAGCGGCTGAGTTTTTCCTGTTGTTTTTCGTCAATGCGACTGTCACCTGGGATGGCGACATCAATGATCCAAACCTTTTTCTTTTCCACAACTGTGATGTCTGGTGTGTTGTTCCAGAACTTTGTCAGTCTGGATTCGGAAGTCCCACAGTATCTTTGCATGTTCATTTTCCAAGACTTTTGCAGGTTTGTGATCCCACCAGTTCTTTGCTGCTGGCAGGTGGTACTTGAGGCATAAGTTTCAATGAATCATTTGGGCCACGTAGTTGTGCCTCTGTTTGTAGTCTGTCTGTGCAATTTTCTTACAGCAGCTGAGGATATGATCCATGGTTTCGTCGGTTTCCTTGCACAGTCTGCATTTTGGGTCATCAGCTGATTTTTCGATCTTGGCCTGAATTGCCTTTGTCCTGATGTCTTGCTCCTGGGCTGCAAGGATCAGGCCTTCTGTCTCCTTCTTCAGGGTCCCATTCGTGAGCCAGAGCCAGGTCTTCTCCTTATCAGCTTTTCCTTCAATTTTGTCAAGGAACTTTCCATGCAATGTTTTGCTGTGCCGGCTGTCAGCTCTAGTTTGTAGTGCGGTTTTCTTGTACTGGTTTTTTGTCTGCTGTGCTTTGAGGAGTTTCTGATTTTTTACTTCAATCAGAGCAGGTTCTTCACTTTGCTATTATTATTATTATTATTACTGTATTATTATTATAAATTAATTAAAATAATAATAACAACAATGATTCATTGAGGCCTAAAGCAGCAACTCAATAACATTGTCCCTAAATCCTCTGCAACTGAAGCAAGTCAATGAGTCTGGAAAATGTATTCCAAAAGGTACGGTATCTGGAATCTAGTGATCAAATGGATCAAACAGATCCAACAGTCAATCTCAATAGAG
>NW_026943824.1:12331303-12456303 GCF_035594765.1 Anolis carolinensis | reverse complement strand
ACATCTATGGCAGGCATCCTCAGATGTTTGTGAGGTTCGTTGGAAACTAGTCAAGTGGGGTTTATATAGTTGTGGACTAAGAAAGAACTCTTGTCTGCCTGAGGCAAGTGTGAATGTTGCAACTGGCCACCTCGATTAGCATTGAATAACCTCGCAGCTTCAAAGCTTGGCTGCTTCCTGCCTGGGGGATCCTTTGTTGGGAGGTGTTACCGGGGGCTCATTTTCAAACAAAAGCACAAAACTCATTTGCCAATGTGTCGGTTTAATTTGCCTTCCGGATATTGAAAAAAATCAGAACAAACAAATAAAGTAAGTCTGCTTTCCCAAAATATTTTTCAAATAGAAAAGGGAAGGAAGGAAGGAAGGAAGGAAGGAAGGAAGGAAGGAAGGAAGGAAGGAAGGAAGGAAGGAAGGAAGGAAGGAAGGAAGGAAGGGTGAACAAACATTGTAAACGAAACAGCTACAACCTGAAATTCAAGGATTAAGCCTCAATTCTGCAGAAATCCCCTGTTAACCAGAGTAGTAACTCAATATTTAATTGCTGTAACTTCAACTGATTTCTGTGCTAATTATTACTACAAAATTAATATATAAATGCTTCTTGGCAAAAATATAGAAATGTTCACATCTTTTTAAACACTCTCCGCCAAATGCATTTGTCTGCTTCGCGTCCCCAATTTTTTCAGAAGAATTCAAAAGGTGCAATAAACTAATATATATTATCTCTACATATACAGGAAACGTTTTTCCAAGTTTGTCAAAACAAGCCGTGCACAAAATGAAAGAGCACAAATAGCCCTAGGGGAGAAGGAGGAGAAGAAGAAGAAAGAGGAAAAGGAGGAATAAGAGAAGCAGGAAGAGGAAAAGAAGGAAGAAGAGAAAAATAAGAAGGGGACAAGGAGGAAGAGGAGAGGAGGAGGAGGAAAAAAGGAGGAAGATGAGGAGGAAGAGGAAAAGAAGAAGAGAAGGAGGAAGAGAAGGAGAGTAAGAGGAGAAGGGGAATGTGGAAGAAGGGGAGAAGGAGAAAGAGAAAAAGAAAGAGAAAGAGAATAAGAGGAGAAGTGGAACAAGGAAGAGAAGAAGGAAGAGGAAAATAAGAAAAAAAGAGGAGGAAAAGAAGAGGAGAGAGAAGAAGGGAAGGAGAAGGAGAGAGGAAGGAGAAATAAGTAAACAAATAAGTTATAAGTTATGGGGCTACGTGTGAATGTACAATCTCAGCCCTTTCAGGTGCGACTACAAGTTGCAACTTCTAAACGATGACAAGTTTGGTCTTATTTTCACATATTAAAACGTTGAGAGAACCAGAAGAACGATATGGAGGAAGAGAGGAAACCTTTACGGCACTGAAAGACGTGTGCCATAAAGCTCCACTGGTGCAATGATACAAAATAATAACAGTGCATCCAGACACAAAACCTTCTGTATTGGCGTGGCCTGCTCCGAATTCCTTAAACGTCAGAAACAACAATGCTCTCACGGGAACAAATTCCACTCACTATAAACTTTTAACTCCTGTTGGAAACCCAGTCCCAATAATCAGGCCTACAGTTTCTAGAAGAGTCACCCAGAGCCACAAAATGCCCTGTGATCTTGGATTTACGGGATTTGGAAGGGCCCGTTGTCCAAAGGCAGGCTTCACTGAAGTAGCCAAAAGTGAGGAGAAGCGGCAGATTTATGGAAGAACCTCTGAAGCCTCGATGAAGCTGGAAACATCTGGAAACACCCAGTTCTGTGCAGGAGTCAAAAGAGAGCTAGTTAGGATATGGGGGAGAGATGGACGATATTACACTTTCACAATAATGCCCCTGAAAAGGGTGAACGGAGGAGTCCTGGAGGCAAGCGATGTACTTACTGTGTCATGAAGGAAGTGGCCAATGTTTTTTGCCCAAGAACACCTGAAAGGAAAAGGAGTGGTTAGGAGAGGCACCTCCCGAGACAACCAAGAGTGTTCTTGTCTTACAATGAATAGGAATCTCAAGTGGAGTTTGAGCCACTTACTTCTGCAGGTTCTCCTTGATGATATTGATGATGACGATGCCGACGGAGGGGAGATCCCGATTCTGGGATGAGAGGAAGAGGGAGAGCAGGTCGCAGACGTACCAAGGGCTGAACTGATGGCACCTGAGCAGGACGAGAAGAAAAGCAAGGCTCGAAAGCGAACGTGAGGCACACACAGAGAGCGGCCTCAAAGCTGGGAAAGTTGTAGTAAAGCTTTTCGCAATGAGATCGGCCTATAATTCAGATCTCAAGCTCCTTTTGGAATCGGTGTGACCGTGGGACTTTCCTGTAACTCTGATATCTTGTTTGTATTCAATATTACGTCAAATACACCCTGCATAGTAAAGGTTAAGGTTTCCCCTGACGTTAAGTCCAGTCGTGACCGACTCTGGGGATTTGTACTCATCTCCATTTCTAAGCCAAAGAGCCGGCGTAGTCCATAGACATCTCCAGGTCATGTGGCCAGCATGACTGCATGGAGCGCCGTTACCTTCCCGCCAGAGCAGTACCTATTGATCTACTCACATTTGCATGTTTTCGAACTGCTAGATTGGCAGGAGCTGGGGCTAACAGCGGGCGCTCATTCCGCACCTGGGATTTGAACCTGGGACCTTTTGGTCTGCAAGTTCAGCAGCTCAGCGCTTTAACACACTGTGCCACCAGGGGCCCCAAACACCCTGCATGGGTT
This sequence comes from Anolis carolinensis, assembly GCF_035594765.1. Lineage (NCBI taxonomy): Eukaryota > Metazoa > Chordata > Lepidosauria > Squamata > Anolidae > Anolis > Anolis carolinensis. The sequence goes on along the minus strand of NW_026943824.1, from coordinate 12,453,617 downwards.
CTCTTAATTTCCTTCCCAAATTTCTTAAGCACATAATGTTGGAAAGCCATTTGGTCCTAGGGTTTCGTTTGGTTTAGATTTCTCTATGGCTTTTGGAATTTCACCCATGCTTATTGGTGCTGTCATTTGTTTTTCCTCTTTAGTTAATTTTGGGCATCAACATTCTTTTATTGTTTGATTTTGTATATAAAGGTGTAATATTTGGCGAATATTTCATTATCGTTTGCAATCCGTTCTTGGGTTGTTGTATGTTTTCCGGGCTGTATGGCCATGTTCCAGAAGTATACTCTCCTGACATTTCAGCCACATCTATGGCATCCTCAGAGATTGTGAGGATGCCTGCCATAGATGTGAGCGAAATGTCAGGAGAGGATACTTCTGGAACATGGCCATACAGTCCGGAAAACACACAACCCTGTGATCCCGGCCATGAAAGCCTTCGACAACACATTAAATCCATTCTTGATCTTTCAATCCTATATTACAGTAGAGTCTCACTTATCCAAGATTCGCTTATCCAAGGTTCTGGATTATCCAAGGCATTTTTGTAGTCAATGTTTTCAATATACAGTAGAGTCTCACTTATCCAAGATTCGCTTATCCAAGGTTCTGGATTATCCAAGGCATTTTTGTAGTCAATGTTTTCAATATATCATGATATTTTGGTGCTAAATTAGTAAATACAGTAATTACAACATAACATTACTGCGTATTGAACTACTTTTTCTGTCAAATTTGTTGTATAACATGATGTTTTGGTGCGTAATTTGTAAAATCATAACCTAATTTGATGGACTGTGGTGGAGACTCCTTCTTTGGAGGCTTTTAAGCAGAGGCTGGATGGCCATCTGTCGGGGGGTGCTTTGAATGAGATTTTCCTGCTCCTTGCAGTGAGTTGGACTGGATGGCCCATGAGGTCTCTTCCAACTCTACGATTCTGATTCTATAATTAATAGGCTTTTCCTTAATCCCTCCTTATTATCCAAGATATTTGCTTATCCAAGGTTGTGCCGGCCCATTTAGCTTGGATAAGTGAGACTCTACTGTAGTTCTTTTGACCTTTTCTTTCTTAAGTTGTGGATTTTTTTAATACTGTTTCTATTAAATCTGTCTTAATGTTTGTATATTTGTATATTGTAAATAGTGTGCCAATGCTTTTATGTTAATGTAGATAATACAAAATAATAACCATAAACTTGTGACAAAGGAGAAAATTTAAAAAATATCCCCTATTCTCAAAGCGGGATTCTCTAAGTTTTGTTTGGGAGTACTTTGGGCATTTGGTGTGGCTTAAATCACTCCGCAGCATTGTCACTTGCTAGGTTTGAGGAACAATGAGAATGCGGCAGGGCCACTTACAGGGCCAGTATTTCTGCTTTCCGGCTCTGGAGGTCGGTGATAGTCAGGTCGACGATGGTGCGGACGGGCTCTTTGTGGAAATCCAGGGACTGCAGAAGCAACCGCAGGGCCCAGAGGTTTTTCTGCAGAAAGGGAGGAAAGAAGAATTAACACTAGTATGGAACTCAGTGATGGCACATGACGGCTCTTTGCAATCTCTTTGTGCACACTTTGTACACATGCATCCTCATCCACCATACCAATATCATTACCAAATTTGCAGATGACACAACCGTGATGGGGCTTATTTCTGAAGGTGAGGAGTCTGCCGACCGGGATGAAGTGAATCGGCTGCTCTTGTGGTGCAGGAACAACAATTGCTGGGCGAGTGGGCTTATCAACAAAAGACCCTCCCCATAAACATATAGCAGAGTAACATATTCGCAGCAGCGTGACCCAGCACCGGTAGCCAAAAGTGATAAAAAGAACAAAAACACACAGAGCAATGTTATCTCTTATTTAGGAGGCTTTTCTTCGAAGCAAAATAATATGGTTGCACTATTTACAAAAAAACAAGGTTTCCATTGAAATGGCAGACAAAGGTTTGAGGAAATGAGACAAAGAGAGTTCCAGTGGCTGTAGAAAAAATGACGTTTATTCTCAGTGGCCAGTGAGAATAAGCAATATAGACTCCCCTTTTTCCAGGAAAAAAGGGTACAAGACAAAGAAACACAGATCCTTATAAACTCTTTGGCCTACCTCTACCTACGTCACATAGGTATTATCAATCACCAATTAGTGTCAAAAAAGTCTTGGCACTTAACTTAAAAGCTATCTTTGCATTTTCCTAAAATATAGACTACGTCAAGACCTCTGACCCTCCATTAGGCGTTATCTCTGGAATTTCCATCTAAGCTCTCCGAATCCATTAATTAAAGATTTCCTCCTATCTTAGCTGTCAGAGAGTCATTAGCACTCCCCCCCCCCCCGGCGCCAGGTCTTATCTTAACATCCCAAAAAGCCTTAATTTGTCTCTTGTCCATTAGCTTATCTACTCTTGTTGACACTTAACATATGTCCCTGGCACCCAGGGTGAACTTTGGTCTTGCTTTTGCTGAGCAGAGTGTATTTTTGGGCTATAGGCATACAATTCTGCTTGTGATTACATTTTTCCTATTTCCATTTCTTAACATGATTACATTTAATATATAGTTTCCAATACAAGTATTATATTTTCCCAATACACCTTCATCACCATAACACAAATAAAGTTCTTTATCCTTCCTTCTTTGCTTCCACGCTGGGCTTCTTTCTCACGCAGATAAACAGCTTCGCTTTCACAGAGCCTCCTCTCACAACAGACATACACAGGAGCTTTTACACACAGCAACCTTCACACTGGAGCCTTCAACCTGGGGCCTCTCTCACCGAAGCTTCTCACACTGAGGCCTACCTCATACTAAGGTCTCTCTCACACTGAGGTGTTCTCATACTGAGGCCTACTCACACACTGAAGCCTACAGTACACTTCAAGGCAGCAAGACACAAGCATTTGCAGAAAAGTTGGCTTTCAGACAATGGGAATACAAGCCATATGGTGCTTTATAGGACAAAAACAACAACAACAACAATTTCATTTATTACCCGCCTTTCCTTATGGCTCGCTTCGAATTGTTCTCATATCAGCAGCCGTTGAAGCTGTTTAGGAGAACCCGTAATTGTTATATGGACAACACCGAATATATATCTTCTTAAAGTGGGATATCTTACCCTAAAAGCCAAGACGATGTCCAGGAAGGAGGTCAGAGAATGATGTTCGCGCAAAACCATCTGCCGCACCGCCTGGACCATGAAGATGAGCCCTGCCTCCATGTGGGTCTGGGAATAAAAAAAAGGAGGCCATGTTTAATTTAAATGCCATGGATTAAATCAATTCAAACCTTTCATCTGGATTAAAAACACGCATGTGAGTTAAGCGAGAACCATTTCAAAGATGTGAAAGTTCCATAGGGCCCTTGGCGATGCATGTAATAATAATCAAACCTTGAGGATACATATAATAATAATAATAATAATAATAATAATAATAATAATAATAATAATAATGGCATGCAAAATCCCTGGCTTCACCACTGCCTCAAAGCTTGAATATACGTGAAATAATAATAATACAAAGATTCAAAGATTGAACTGCAAAGACTCTGGCACAAGCCAACAAAGGTGGTCCCAGTGGTGATTGGCACACTGGGTGCAGTGCCTAAAGACCTTGGCCTGCATTTGATAACAATTGGCGCTGACAAAATTACGATCTGTCAGCTGCAAAAGGCTACCCTACTCGGATCTGCATGGATTATTTGCTGATATTTCACATAGTCCTAGACACTTGGGAAGTGTCCGACATGTGATTCAATACAACAGCCAGCAGAGTGATCTTGTTTGCTGTGTACCAGTCTTGTTGTGTATCAAATAATAATAATAATAATAATTATTATTATTGGGGCACCCAAACCCCTGGCTTTACCACTGTCTCAAACCTAGAGATTTGTGATTGTAAATAATAATAATAATAATAATAATAATAATAATAATAATAATAATAATAATATATCACACAGTCCTAAACACTTGGGAAGTGTTTAACTTGTGGTTTTGTGATACGAAATCCAGCATATATATCTTGTTTGCTGTGTCATACTATGTCTTTCCGTCAATAATAATAATAATAATAATAATAATAATATGTGCAGCCTTGAACCAATATTTTACTTTCTCTGAGTAAAAGGAAGATGAATTGGGACATATAAAAGCCCTGGTTTGACCACTGCCTCAAACCTTGAGGATATGTGGGTAAGAAATAATGATGATAATAATAATAATGGTAGCTTTGGACTGATACTTGCTTTCGCTGATTAAGAGGGAGATAAATTAAGGCACACAAAGCCCTGATTTCGCTGCAGAGCTCCATCCCTTCCCCAAAAGCTAATCTCCGAACTAATCTTGCCGAATTCATTTTGCAAATGTATGCAGATTTATTCAAGTAATCCCTGAAATCATACCATTAATTGACCCGACCGATCCTAAGCCCACACAGGGCGGTCCTTATCCCATGCCCTGACAGCTGTCGTGGAACATTTGTGGAAAAAAAATCGTATGCTGAGCCTAGAAGACCATACGTTCCCTGCAAACATCAGTAATTGTGTGTTGTTTTCAATAAAGGAGATTTGGAGATTAAATAATCAGGAGACTGAAATGAAGGAGGAATGTACTGCACGTTTGTACTAATTGAATTCCCCAGAAATTTTGGGAAATAGGTCAAGATAAGCCGCAGTTGCTCACATCAGATCTCGCTCCTATCACGCTTTGCAATCTAATGCCAGGTGGCAGTACGAGCTTATAGTCTATAAATCCAAAAAGGGTGATGTATAGTCAAAAATATATTAATATTAATATAAATATTATTATCAAGACCGATTGATATAAATCGGATGTAATTGGGAGGCACTGTTCTCCCAGACTCAGCTTAGGGTGCCAGAATAGCTGCTGTTCTTAATACAGTAGAGCAGGGGTACCCAAACTAAGGCCCGGGGGCTGGATGCGGCCCTCCAGGCTCATTTACCTGGCCCCCGCCCTCAGTTTTATAATATAATATTTTTATATCAGTTTTAATAATATAATATATTGTATATACATATGATATTGATAAAAATATTGTAATGTTATACAATATAATACTAATAATAATACCATATAATAATATTAATTATATGTTATATATTACATATACAGTAATATGACAGTATAGTGGTATAGTTCAATATAGTAATATATAATGCTAATATTGTGCTATGCTAATAATATAATATATTGTATGTACATACAGCTGCTTTGAGTCCCCTTCGGGGTGAGAAGGGTGGGATATAAATGTAGTAAATAAAGGCAGTAAATAAATAAATAATTAATTTTAGACTTGAGAAATGACTTGAAGGCACACAACAACAACAACAACAATCATAATTAACTTGACTATCTCACTGGCCAATAGCAGGCCTACACTTTCCATTGAAATCCTGATAGGTTTATGTTGGTTAAAATTGTTTTCATTTTTAAATATTGCATTGTTCTTTAATTGTTATTGTTGTATTGCACTACAAATAACACATATGCACGTATTTTTTTTCAAATGATAATTTGGCCCCTCAACAGTCTGAAGGATTGTGGACCGGCCCTCTGCTTTAAAAGTTTGAGGACCCCTGCAGTAGAGTCTCACTTATCCAACATAAACGGGCCGGCAGAATGTTGGATAAGCGAATATGTTGGATAATAAGGAGGCATTAAGGAAAAGTCTATTAAACATCAAATTAGATTATGATTTTACAAATTAAGCACCAAAACATCATGTTAGACAACAAATTTGGCAGAAAAAGTAGTTCAATACGCAGTAATGCTATGTAGTAATTACTGTATTTATGAATTTAGCACCAAAATATGATATATTGAAAACATTGACTACAAAAATGCGTTGGATAATCCAGAACGTTGGATAAGCGAGTGTTGGATAAGTGAGACTCTACTGTATTAATATAAATATTATCATCAAAACCCATGGATACATATCAGATGTAATTGGGAGGCACTGCTCTCCCAGACTCAGCTTAGGGTGCCAGAATAGCTGCTGTTCTTAATATTAATATAAATATTATCATCAAAACCCATGGATACATATCAGATGTAATTGGGAGGCACTGCTCTCCCAGACTCAGCTTAGGGTGCCAGAATAGCTGCTGTTCTTAATATTAATATAAATATTATCATCAAGACCCATGGATACATATTGGATATAATTGGGAGGCACTGCTCTCCCAGACTCAGCTTAGGGTGCCAGAATAACTGCTGTTCTTAATATTAATATAAATATTATCATCAAGACCCATTGATACACATCAGATGTAATTGGGAGGCACCGCTCTCCCAGACTCAGCTTAGAGTGCCAGAATAACTGCTGTTCTTAATATTAATATAAATATTATCATCAAGACCCATTGATACACATCAGATGTCATTGGGAGGCACTGCTCTCCCAGACTCAGCTTAGGGTGCCAGAATAACTGCTGTTCTTAATATTAATATAAATATTATTTTCAAGACCTATGGATACACATCAGATGTAATGGGGAAGCACTCCTCTCCCAGACTCAGCTTAGGGTACCAGAGTAATTATTGTTATTTATATTAATATTATTATTAACACCCATTGGTACACATCTGCTGCAATGAGAAAGCAGCCCTCTGTCAGTACCTGCTTTTTGTTACGGGGCTGAAACAAAAGGAAAACTAAAGCAAAAGCACGAAGATTGTGCAGCTTTAATTTTCGTGTCGCCTCGTTTCCTACGAAAATGTTGTCATTCATTTTGTGTAGACGAACGGTCGAAACAAAACAATAGCACAAAAGAAATGAAGGAAAAATATTTGCGCACATCTCTACCGTAGATAGATAGATAGACTGTTAGCCTTCTATATCCATGAATTCTCAAATCCCAAAAGACAAAGCTTGATTTTGCCATTTGATATGAGACACTGTTTGACTGCTTCATTATATATAACAGGTCTTGAGCAGCCATGGATGGCCACATCTATGGAGGGTCCTGGGACCAAACCCGCACAGATATGGCAGAGAAACCATATACAGTAGAATCTCACTTATCCAAGACTCACTTATCCAACGTTCTGGATTATCCAATGCATTTTTGTAGTCAATGTTTTCAATACATCGTGATATTTTGGTGCTAAATTCATAAATACAGTAATTACTACATAGCATTACTGCTTATTGAACTACTTTTTCCATCAAATTTGTTGTATAACATGATGTTTTGGTGCTTAATTTGTAAAATCATAACCTAATTTGATGTTTAATAGGCTTTTCCTTAATCCCTCCTTATTATCCAATATATTCGCTTATCCAACATTCTGCCGGCCCGTTTATGTTGGATAAGTGAGACTCTACTGTATCTATATACAACCATACAGACATACATATGGAATCCTAGAGCTGGAAGAGACCCCAGGGGCCATCCAGTCCCACCCCCTTCTTCCAGACAGGAAGGTAGAATTACTATATTATTATTATGCTCATATAGTTGGAAGGGACCCTAAAGGCCAACCAGGATGATAGAGTTATCATATTATTCAATTATGATAATTCTAACATCCAGTCCAACCTCATTGTTCCAGGAAAGAAAAGTACAATCAAAGCCCTCCCAACAAGATGGCCATCCAGCCTCTGCTTAATAATAATAATAATAATAATAATAATAATAATAATAATAATAATAATAATAATAAATCACACATTCCTAAACACTTGGGAAGTGTTTGACTTGTGATTCTGTGATACGAAATCCAGCATACATCTCTCGTTTGCTGTGTCATACTCTGTCTTTGTGTCAATAATAATAATAGGAGGCTCTTACCTCTAGGCTGAAGGCTTTAGAGAGGTTGAAGTTACAGTTGTGTTGGGCGAGAATATCCATGATGTGGCAAGATTCCATGAAAACCATCTGTAAAGGAAAAAAGTGGCATTCGAATAACACTTCTAACTGGAATAAACTCTCAGAACCAATTGGCAAATGGGACATCAGTGCGATCAGAGCAATGGCTTGAGTGCAGAACCAGAACGGGGTTGGAATCTCACATCCATTCTGCCATAAGATCCATTTATGAAGTGTAACAGTAAGATGTCATATGGAATATAGATCACTTCAGGATCCATAACTCTAGGTTATGAATCCAGAACTGTAATATAGGATGCCAGACTGAACAGATGCTCCACAGCGAGGGACTGCGATTCCCATAATCCAAGTTTTGGACATTCTTAGCAAACACGGTCTGCTTAAGTTCAGGCAAGTATCTCCATAAGGAGTATAAAAGCTTTAAAGAACTGAATGAGGATCTAATAGTATATTCTGATTGTTTCCCCTTTGTGCCCTGAAGTTATTTCACAAAGTTGACAAACAAATACAGTCAGCTAAGGTTTGGCCCAGTTCGCCTTTGTTTACGTTTTTTGTACCATTTTTATATTATGTTTTATTATGCTACTGTTACTATTTTATTGCTTTACTATGTTGGTTTTGTATGCATTTTATTTTGTTCTATTGTAATTGTTTGGGCTTGAACTCATGTTAGCCGAGGCGTGGTACAAAAATAAAGTTGTTGTTGTTATAGGCCCAGGAGACTCCCAAAAGTGAAAAGCCGCAAATAGAAAATATGACTGGGTTTCCCCCCCTAAGAAAACATCTCTCTTTAGGAATTTCTAGATCAGCATTTCTCAACCTGGGGGTCGGGACCTCTGGGGTGCCGCGAGGGGGAGGTCAGAGGGGTTGCCACAGACCATCAGAAAACACTACAACTCCCTAATGTCAAGGTTGATTTCCCACAAACTCCACCAGCGTTCATATTTGGGCATATTGAGTATTCATGCCAAGTTTGGTCCAGATCCATCATTGTTTGAGTCCACAGTGCTCTCTGGATGTAGGTGAACTACAACTCCAAAACTCAAGGTCAATGCCCACCAAACCCTTCCAGTATTTTCGGTTGGTCATGGGAGTTCTGTGTGCCAAGTTTGGTTCGATTCCATCAATGGTGGAGTTCAGAATGCTCTTTGATTGTAAGTGAACTATAAATCCCAGCAACTACAACTCCCAAATGACAAAATCAATCCCCCCCAACCCCCACCAGTATTTAAATTTGGGCATATCGGGTATTTGTGCCAAATTTGGTCCAGTGAATGAAAAAAACATCCTGCATATCAGATATTTACATTATAATTCGTAACAGTAGCAAAATTACAGTTATGAAGTAGCAACAAAAATAATTTTATGATTGGGGGTCACCACAACATGAGGAACTGTGTTAAGTGGTTGTGGCATCAGGAAGGTTGAGAACCACTGTTCTAGATCCTCCAGTATGACATCTGCAGGAGGAGTGAGAGATAATGTTTCGATCAAATCTGTAAAAGTCAAACCTGCAAAGGCGGACTGCAAGAGATGAGACACTGCAGGAAATGCAGCAAAAGCTTCTTAATGAAAAAAAATCCCTATAAAACTGGTGCTCGTTCCGTCTTCTCTGCTTGTTTACCTGCTGGAAATGCAAAGGCGGTTCCTTCACAAGAAGGGGGACAAAGCACCCGTCATCTCCCAAAAAGGAGTAGCTGCTAAAGGTCTTGATCACAGCGCTCCAGCACTGGGGCTGAAACACAAAAGAGGGACCACCCATCAGGCAATTTACCAGTTACACCAGTTGCAAATGCTCAGGTATTTGTTATAGCCTCAATGTGGTTTTACCCACATTTCCCCTAAGTTGCTCTTGTTGCAACGGTGTAGTAATGGTGAAGCCGCGGAACAAATTTTAGTTCTTGGGGATCACTGGTGGTCCACAGACTACAGGTTGGGAACCACTGATACAGACAGATAGATAGATGATAGGTAGGTAGGCTGGAGTTATACTTTAAAACTGTACCTGTTCCAACTTACACACAGATTCCACTTAAGAACAAATCTACAACAAATCTAGCCTTAATGAAATATAGACTTATCATAAATGCACGCTTTATTATTCTTCTATATCTCTTTGTTAACTGAATGATGACATACTGCTTAGAAATCCGGACTATTATTGCTACTACTACTACTATTATTATTATTATTATTATTATTATTATTATTATTATTATTATTATTATTATATTTTCCAGCTGTCATACTGGAACAGCAATGATTGTTTAGTTTAACTTTAACAGTTTTTGGCAGTTCTTTGTTAGACCAGTTCCAATGTCAGCTGCTTCTAACCTAGCGATTTTATTCAAAGTGGTTAATGCCAGTACTAATGCTTTTTGCTTTTTGGTGTGTTTCTTTGCCGAATACTTTTTCATTTTTATATCAGCATTTGTTTAGATTTATTTTTCTTTCTTTTTTATATAAATATGGACACTTTAGCTTTGTTTTGGGTTTTTTTCCTCTCTCTCCCCCTTTTTGATCCTTTTTTAATCTCTGTTTTCCTACTTTCTATACAATCAAATGTTCTCACTCTTTCGATGTTAATTTACTCTATCTTATAAGGTAAAACTTCAATAAAAATTATTTTAAAAAAGAACAAATCTACAGAGCCTATCTTGTTTGTAACTTGGAGACTGTCTGCATTAACCATTGCAAGGAAACAGATGCTTACGTTCCGATACAGGGACAGGTTGTGGTAGAGAATCTTGATAATCTTCTTGATCAGAAATTTAGGCTTCAGAGGGGCTCCTGGAAAAAGAGGAAAGAAGGGGGTCAAACCAGAGGGTCGTCTGAATATAGGAACGGACAGACGCCGGGCTACGACAGAGGGATACTTGCCCACAGAGACCCACTGGGCCGTCTCCACCATTTTCCCCAAAGGAAATTGTCCGGTGCGGAAGACCTTCAGCAAGATCTCAAATTGGGTCGGGGTGAGGCGGCAAGCTGTGCAGGAGGATTTGGAGGAGGAGAAGAGGGCCCGGGCCCCGTTGGCAATATTTCCACTTTTGCACAAGTAGAAGGGGATCTGGTCTCTCTGCTGTTGCAGCCTGGAATGGGACAAAGCAGGGGAAAGCATACTGACACAAAGAAGAGGAACTGTTTCACTGCGGCACAAATGTTCTCCGACAACAGGCTGCATCATTATAGGGAAAAGGTAGGAGAATTCAATTTTTTCCCTGCAACAATCACTGATTTTTAAATATTATAAAGCAGGCATGGGCAAACTTTGGCCCTCCAGGTGTTTTGGACTTCAACTCCCACCATTCCTAACAGCCTACCGGCTGTTAGGAATGGTGGGAGTTGAAGTCCAAAACACCTGGAGGGCCAAAGTTTGCCCATACCTGATCTACACTATTCCATTTTGGGGTGGTAATCTATCTATCTATACACATAATAAAAGTGAAAATATGTGTGTGGCTGGGGTGTCCACAAACTCCTGCCTCCACAAACAGGCTATAGCTCCCACTACTCATGAGACACCAATGGCCTTCCCTCCAATGACATTGAAGGTTATAGTGAGCGGCATAAACATGCCCAAGAGCCCTGCCAATGCCCTCCACAAACTCCACAATTCCCACCACCCAAGTGAAGGCTTCTATATGGGGACAATTTCCTCCTAGATTTCCTGTTTTTCCTCCACAACATAGAATCATAGAATAGTAGAGTTGGAAGAGACCTCATGGGCCATCTAGTCAAACCCCCTGCCAAGAAGCAGGAAATCACATTCAAAGCACCCCCGACAAATGGCCACCCAGCCTCTGCTTAAAAGCCTCCAAAGAAGGAGCCTCCACCACAGTCCGGGGCAGAGAGTTCCACTGCTGAACAGCTCTCACAGTTAGGAAGTTCTGTTTAATGTCCAGGTGGAATCTCCTTTCCTGTAGTTTGAAGCCATTGTTCCGTGTCCTAGTCTGCAGGGCAGCAGAAAACAAGCTTGCCCCCTCCTCCCTATGACTTCCCTTCACGTATTTGTACATGGCTATCATGTCTCCTCTCAGCCTTCTCTTCTGCAAGCTAAACATGCCCAGCTCTTTAAGCCGCTCCTCATAGGGCTTGTTCTCCAGATCCTTAATCATTTTAGTCGCCCTCCTCTGGACGCTTTCCAGCTTGTCAACATCTCCCTTCAACTGTGGTGCCCAAAATTGGACACAGTATTCCAGGTGTGGTCTGACCAAGGCAGAATAGAGGGGAGCATGACTTCCCTGGATCTAGATGCTATTCCCCTATTGATGCAGGCCAAAATCCCATTGGCTTTTTTAGCTGCCGCATCACATTGTTGGCTCATGTTTAACTTGTTGTCCACGAGGACTCCAAGGTCTTTTTCGCACACACTGCTGTCAAGCCAGGCGTCCCCCATTCTGTATCTTTGATTTCCATTTTTTCTGCCGAAGTGGAGTATCTTGCATTTGTCCCTGTTGAACTTCCTTTTGTTAGTTTTGGCCCATCTCTCTAGTCTGTCAAGATCCTTTTGAATTCTGCTCCTGTCTTCTGGAGTGTTAGCTATCCCAACAACAACTCTTTATTGATTAGCCAATTTTGACCATATCAGAACATGTGAAACATACAAAACGTACACACTTACCCATACATACAGTAAAACCATGTATAGATACAAAGCATCCCAGCCTACAAGCCTACCAACCCACTCCTAGGTAGTTGTGCAAATACAGAATAAAAAGATTAAAATTAATTATTCCCTTAAGGTAAGGTTTAAGCGGGGGCAAGGGTAAGTAAAACCAGTGGCTTGTCCATAGTACATTTTAAATTTGGATTTTATTAATGGCATTAATGTCACAGCTCTCAGCTTCTATCTTCTCCACAACAGACATCCCAATGTTCCTTACTCTCTCCATTGGTGTGGAATTTGCATGACCCCGCCCACTGTTTCTCCCCTAACCCTTTCCTATCCTTTTCTATGGCACACAGCAAACAGAGGAACTGATCAGCAACTGAACATATTAAGAGAGGTTTGGGGAGAATTCACCATGATTTATAGGAGTTGTGGGTACTGGGATGTATAGTTCACCTGCAATCCACGAGCACTCAGAACTCCACCAACGATGGAACTAACTTGGCACACAGAACCCTCATGACCAGCAAAAAATACTGGAGGTCTTTGGAGGGATTTATAGGAGTGGTAGTTAACCTACATCCAGAGCTCACTATAAACCCAAACAATGATGGATCTGGACCAAACTTGGCATGCATACCCAATGTACCCAAATTTGAATACTGGTGGGTTTTAAAGGGAATTGGCCTGAGCATTTTGGAGTTGTAGATACTGGGATGTATAGTTCACCTGCAATCAATGAGCACTCTGAACTCCACCAAAGATGGCATTGGACCAAACTTGGCACACAGAACCGTCATGATCAGCAAAAATACTTGAGGTCTTTGGGGGAAAATCACTTTGATTTGGGGGAGTTATAGTTCACCTAGATCCAGAGAGCACTGTGAACCCAAACACAAAGGGATCTGGACCAAACTTAGATATTATTTTCCTGTTTTATTTCAAAATTTCATCAACAGGCTGGACCATAACGAAAGAATTGTCTCTTGACAGCTAAAAGCATTTCCAAACCACTCACCACTCGAAATTGTTGCATTTCACCACTTTCAAATAACGGATCAGCTCTTTGTATCTGAGGAAAGAGACAAAGCAAGTAAGGCACAGACGGGCAAAGATGGTTGGGACTCAACTACATTTTGCACAAGTTCGTAGTCCTCATTGAGAATTTAGATGGGAAGATGAGCGAGTTGGCAGGGAATGCCCTTCCCCTATTGGCCTCTCCGTCTGCCTCTCTCTTTCTCTTTGTTTGTTAGACTGATACTTCCCAGGGACACACATCTTTTTTACTGAGCACATGGGAAGTCTCTGAGTCCTCGATTTTGTTCTTCTTCTGTAAGTATAGAGGCCTGCTGTGTTAGTTAGGCTCTGTGTTGACTTTCTTATCTAGTTATGTAGTTCTTTGAATAAAGTCTTCTACAACTTTTTAAACTTGATGCTGCTCCTGAATTACTGAAGCTCAATGGCTCTACTGCTGGCACGAGAAGCTTCTGATCTACTGAACTACTGCTATGCTATTGTTGCTGCTTTTTCCTTTCTGAAGGTTTTTCTTTTTTGGAAATTACACCCGCTCCAAAAAAAGATTATATTTGGATCCAATTCAGGAGGGATGCCAGAAATCTCCAAAGAGAGACCACCGGACAGCAACCTTATTAGGCAAGTGGGTTTATCAACAAGAGACCCTCCCCATAAATGCACAGCATAGTAATTTATTAGCAGCAGCGTGACCCAACACCGGTAGCCAAAAGTGATTAAAAGAACAAAAACACAGAGACCAATGTTATCTCTTCCTTAGAAGGCTTTTCTTTCTAGCAAAATAATATTGTTGCACTATTTACAAGAACCTCCTGCCAACCTAGCAGTTCAAAAACATGCAAATGTGAGTAGATAAATAGGTACCGCTCCGGCGGGAAGGTAATGGCGCTCCATGCAGTCATGCCGGCCCCATGACCTTGGAGGTGTCTACGGACAACGCCAGCTCTTCGGCTTAGAAATGGAGATGAGCACCAACCCCCAGAGTCGGTCACAACTGGACTTAACGTCAGGGGAAAACCTTTATCTTTACTATTTACAAGGTTTCCATAACACAAAGAAAAGTCATTATACTTACTTCTTTGCTTCCATGCTGGGCTTCTTTCTCATGCAGATAAACAGCTTCGCTCTCACAGAGCCCCCTCGCCCAACGAACTTACACAGGAGCTTCACACAGGAGCTTGACACCTGAGGTCTTTAACCTGTGGCTTCTTTCACTGAAGCGTCTCAAACCAGGCCTTCTCACACTGATGCCTACTAACACTGAGGCCTTCTCTCATTGAGGCCTCCCTCACACTGAGGCTGACCAAGCTACAGACATACCTGCTTATATTGAACTGCAGCTTTTGCTGCGTCATTGCATGCATTTAACTTTTTCAGTGCTTGACTCACGTGTTTGTAATTAAAAATACCTATTTAATTTCTAATATTTCTGACAGACCTATGAACTTACTGCTGTTGGCTCTCCATTCTCTCTATCCGTGCCTCCACCACAGGAACTATCTCAGAAAGGGTTATCTTCTTTTTCTTCTTCCTACGCTTCAATCCGTGGCTGGCAACATTTTGTCCTTTCAAGATGGAAGTCAGAAAGGTGTTGTCCCAAGGCATAAAATCCAGACTGGAAGGGGAAAAGCAAGAGGATTAGAGATGGCAAAAGCAAAGTAAATGCCACGTTTTCTCATTGCCTGCACCACAGGCAGGTTGGTTAGTTAAGAGAGATGGATTCTCAAATAGTTTGCACTCGCCATGCGGTACCATTGTGGCCAAGACTTTGATTACACAACCCCACAAAGGTGCCAGAATAGCTCCTGTGTGTCGAAGGGAATCCTTTTGCAACAAAACATACCTCTAATGGCATCACGGCTGATGCAGAAAGGAACCTAACAATTTGTTCAGGCTCAGGAATGTGACTTTAAGGCCCAACACACACATACACATAGGGCTCGTGCACTAATTGCACCCAGAGTCAATAATAATAATAACAATGTTATTTTTGTATCCCGCCCCATCTCCCGAAGGTACTAGGGGCAGCTCACATGGGGAGCAAGCCCAAGTACAGCATAAAATACGATATCAAAATACATTTAAAACATGTAAACATATAAAAACAAGCATATAAAATACAATAGCCAAGGTGCAGTTAGCATATTCAGGATTGCAGTCAGGCAACAGAATAAAACATCTTCTGTGCTGTCGAAGGCTTTCATGGCTGGAATCACTGGGTTGTTGTGAGTTTTCCGGGCTGTATAGCCATGTTCCAGAAGCATTCTCTCCTGACATTTCTTCCACATTTATGGCAGGTATCCTCAGAGGTTGTGAGGTCTGTTGGAAACTAGGCTAATGTCCAGGGTGGGAGAAAGAACTCTTTGTCTGTTGGAGGCAGGTGTGAATGTTGCAACTTACATACAAATGCAACTTAAGAACAAACCTACAGAACCGATCTTGTTCGTAACTGTAGTGACGCCTGCCATAGATGCCTGGGCGAAACATCAGGAGAAAATTCTTCTGGACTATAGCCATACAGTGGGAAAACTCACAGCAACCCTGTGATTCCAGCCATGAAAGCCTTTGACAACATATTATTATTATTATGTTTATTTATACCCCACATTTTCTCTCCACACAAGAGACTCAAAGTGGCTCACATTAAAAGCATTTCACTACAATTTAAAATCCAAATACATAAATACCTTCTGCGGAAGTAACAGGAGTGGTCTGGGAAAGGAAGGGAGCGATAGAAACTGATAAACTTCTGGTACAGAGGTTTCGGGAAGTCATTCAGGACCAGGAGCCTCTGAAGTCGTCCCGTGATTCTCAAACATTGGAGGAAATGAAAATGACAAATTGAATAAAAAGAATAG
The DNA here is from genome assembly GCF_035594765.1 of Anolis carolinensis. Taxonomy (NCBI): domain Eukaryota; kingdom Metazoa; phylum Chordata; class Lepidosauria; order Squamata; family Anolidae; genus Anolis; species Anolis carolinensis. Next base: position 12,437,271 of record NW_026943824.1, on the reverse strand, counting down.
TAACAATAATAATAAGGGCTTTCGGAACCCTCAGTGGCGCGTGTTAAAGCGCTGAGCAGCTGAACTTTCGGACCGAAAGGTCACAGGTTTGAATCCGGGGAGCGGGGGGAGCGCCCGCTGTTAGCCCCAGCTTCTGCTAACCTAGTATTTTGAAAACATGCAAATGTGAGTAGAATCATAGGTATCGCTCCGGCAGGAATGTAACGGCACTCCGTGCAGTCATGCCGGCCACATAGCCTTGAAGGTGTCCACGGACAACGCTGGCTTTCAAGCTTGGAAATGGAGATGAGCACCAACCCCCAGAGTCGGACATGACTGGACTTAATGTCAGGGGAAAACCTTACCTTTACCTTAATAAGGGCTTTAAAGAATCGTTTGGTTAACAAACGATTGGGATCGAGGAAGTGAATTGCTCCAACCTTCTGGGACAAGCAACACAAAATTTGGGGTCTATTCTGTACATGCTTTAGATAAAAGTTTAATGAATTTGGATCAGGGGACAAATCTGCACCTATTAATCTGAATTATAGAGGAAATCAATGGAGTGTTGTGAGATGCCTTACCTCTTCATTAAATTGGTTACTGAATTGATGAATATTGCTGAAACATCCACAATTTGGGAATGCCTGACCCAAAAAAAGAAGCAAAAATATAATAAATCCTCGTTACTATTTTCCAGCATTGGGTTCTCTCCAAAAAGGTTAACCCACAAGGTTTCCAAATGTATCACTACTAACAATAACAAACATAAGAACTAAAATAATATTTTCGTTTATATTTTGCACTTCTTCCTCAAAACCAGAAGACATAGCGACCTACACAAACTAAAACAAATGAGAATAAACTGGGGCCATGGATGTCATGGTTTGCAAGATACTGTATGTGTATTAATTGGAAAATCAAATGCATGAAGCCGATTGGCTGAGTTTGCAAGGACCTGGGAATTGGTTTGCAACTGTTGCTGTCCTGCTGCTGGAGAACCAGTTTGAACAGGTTTCTGTGTGTGTCTACTGAGTATTGGCTGGAAAGAAGATGGCTCTGTACTCAGGGAGGCCTGACTATTTCTGAGGCCTTGTTTGCTGCCAATCTGCACTGAAGCAGATTTATGGACTAAGAAAGGACTTCTTATGACTACTGATTTCTGTAAGCAATCAGAGGGACTATTGTAAATTCCATTGTTCTGTTGATCTTTTGGATTTAGTAACGTTCCTGTGTTATTTGTTCTGCAAAGCTGAGTGGTGCATCATTCTGCAGGGTGACTCTGGACTCATGGGCACACGTAAGAGCTTCCATCTATCATCTACAATCCCCAACAAAGGATGCTCGGCAAAACCTCATGCATTACTTACAGAGCAGGGCTTTCTTGGTACAAGATCTCCTTGGCAGCTCCCAAAAGCATCACGACTTCTACTTTGGGTTTCTCTTGCTCCGCCTGATCCAGAAAGTGCGCCACGAGATCAGAAACTGGGGAGTATCTGGATAAAAAAAAAAGTCACAAATCCCAATGGAGTCACAATTTCAGAAATATTCAGTAAGAAATAGGACTGGCACCCCAAATCTAAAGTTTAATGTCAATGTTCAGTTTGGAAATTCATATCAAGTGGTACATAGAACAATTGTAGATGTTAAAAAACTATAAAATAGTTCAAATAGGATCTACATATAGCAGGGCCGTAGCCAGAAAAAAATTTCGGGAGGGGTTTTGAAAATTTCGGGGGGGGGGGGTTGAACCCCTAGCACACACCTCTCCCCACTACAAACCTGTCAATATCTGCTTGAAATAGTGCCTGGAGGGACTCTTAATGTTTTGCGTCTCATAGACTTAGCATGGGGATTTGGTTAACCAGTTAAAATTCATGAGTAAACCAGGTTTTTTTTTATAACCTGAAAAATTTTAGGGGGGGGGGGTTGAACCCCTAAAACCGCCCCCTCGCTACAGGCCTGACATATAGTACATGTTACATTAATGTTTTAATAGGGTTGCATATTCTATGGCACTTTGGACGTTTTCACCTGTAAGTGATGGGTTGCTGGAGGCAGTCGCAGGTATAACACAGTCCAGGGTCCAAATTTTGCTGGCAACTACAATGACTGCAATTCAGAGAGATTATCTCGCCAGCCAGATATTTACCATATTTCACTGAAACCTCACGGTTGAATTCCTGCAGGAGGGCTCCTAAGGCAGAGAATGGGGCAAGATGGCAAGTGTTAACAAAGCAGCATGCAGATTCACTTAAGACGGTTATTTATTATCTAAAACCTTAGAAAAACTGCCCTTCCTCCATGATTCGGTTTTGCAGAGGGAAATATTTTGTCAATATCCAAAATCAAAACAAGAAGTGGATAGTCACAGATGCATTTCTATTATTATTAAATAAAATTACTATTGATTATTATTATTATGATAATCACTGTTACTAAAAAAACAGGCTATTTTAAAATCTTCAGGATAAAATTCTGCTTCAGGAAGAAACAATTGCCACACAGGCCCAATCTATACCACATATAACGAGACTGAATTGGATTATGAGTCTACACTGACTATATAATGCTTTTTCATTATAATGGCAGTGCAGACGGTACTATACTCTAGCTTGGGGCAAACCTGAATTTTTAAGATAATCTCCTGGTCCCCTTTCTGCAAATGAGGAAGTGAAAGGGGCTTCTGTGTTCACCAGTGACCTGGGTGGAAGAAAGTCATGCAATTCTAAAATACTTCTGCTATTAAGTTACTAAAGCAGAGCTTTCCAAACTGTGTGACATGTCAGATTCAGTGTGTAATTGTGTCACACGAACCTTAAGAATAAGCCTCTGTGAAATAGACAATAAAATCACATATTTTTTCATGAAATAGTTTGTGTCTCCACACCAGGGGTCCTCAAACTTTTTAATCTGTGGGCCGGTCCACAATCCTTCAGACTGTTGAGGGGCCGGATTATCATTTGAAAAAAAAATACAAACAAATTCCGATGCACACTGCACATGTCTTATTTGTAGTGCAAAAACAACAACAACAACAACAACAAGAACAATGAAAGAACAATACAATATTTAAAAATAAAAACAATTTTAACCCAACATACATTTATCAGGATTTCAATGGGAAGTGTGCTCCTGCTTCTGGCCAATGAGATAGTCAAGTTAATTAGGATTGTTGTTGTTGTTGTTGTTGTGTGCCTTCAAGTCATTTCAGACTTTGGCCGAGCCTAAGTCTAAAATGTATTTATTTATTATTTATTTACTTACTGCATTTATTTACTACATTTGTATCACAGCCTTCTCGCCCCAAAGGGGACTCAGAGTGACTTACAAATTATATGTACATACAATATATTATATTATTAGCATAGCACAATATTAGCATTATGTATTACTATATTGAACTATACCACTATACTGTAATATTATTAGTAATATTATATGTAATATAGAATATATAATTAATATTATTATATGGTATTATTATTAGTGTTATATTGTATTACATTATAATATTATTATCAATATTATATGTATATACAATATATTATATTATAAAACTGAGGGTGGGGGCCAGGTAAATGACCTCGGAGGGCCGCATCCGGCCCCCGGGCCTTAGTTTGGGGACCCCTGCTCTACATAGCTTATGTATGTGACTATACCTGTCATAAAGGGTTGGTTTAACTTCTGTTTTGCTAGTAAAACTGAATGACTGTGTTGTGAAATGATGCATGTATACAAATGGTGCATAACCAACATGAAATGTTTGGAAAGCTGTGCACTGAAGGCTTAGCGCAGGTGTGGACAAACTTGGGCCCTGCAAGTGTTTTGGACTCCAACTCCCACCATTCCTAACAGCCTCAGGCTTAAGCGGCTGAGGGGGCAAAGGAAGGGGCCTGAGGCTGTTAGGAATGGTGGGAGTTGGAGTCCAAAACACCTGCAGGACCTAAGTTTGCCCATATCTGGCTTAGCGGCACTGAGGTCCCTTTGCTGCCGGGCACTCACCTGCGCGTTGAACATCAGCATCAATTTTGGAGGGGTTCAAGTTGAATCCGCCCAGTCCTCCAGTGAGGGCAACGTTCCATTGACGCTTCCAGTATGCACTTTTATTGTGAGCGTTGCAGTGGCACTGCGAAGGGGTCACCCAATATTTGCACTGAGGGCAGAAATAAATAGTAATAATAATAATTCAATTTTATTAAGATTGGGATGACATCCCACTTCATTTCAAGATGAAGCCTGGGATTTACCAGCTTTTTAAAGAAAGCACAATCTGAAGCACTGATCTGTTGTCGAAGACTTTCATGGCCGGAATCATAGGGTTGTTTTTTGTTTGGCAGGCTGTATGGCCATATTCCAGAAGTATTCTCTCCTGACGTTTCGCCCACATCTATGGCAGGCATCCTCAGAGGTTGTGAGATATATGAAGCACCAATTATTGGCTGCTTCTGCAATATGTAACAGGTATGGAATGACACCCACTCTACCCAAAAAGCCTAAAGGTCACAGTTGTCCTCCGCAGACCCTTTCAAAATAGCATTATTATTATTATTATTATTATTATTATTATTATTATTATTATATTGTATGACACAGCAAACAAGATGGATATGCTGGATTTTGTATCACAAAATCACAAGTCGAGCACTTCCCAGGTGTCTAGGACTGTGTGATGTATTTTCGGATGATGCGCGCAGATCCCAGCAGGGTGGCTTTTTGCAGTTGGCAGATCATAATTTTGTCTATGTCTATTGTTTCTAAATGCCGGCTGAGATCTTTTGGCATGGCACCCAGTGTGCCCATCACCACCGGGACCACCTGCACTGGTTTCTGCCAGAGCAAAGACTTGTTCAATCTTGAGGTCCTGATAGCGGCTGAGTTTTTCCTGTTGTTTTTTGTCATTGCGACTGTCAGGCCTTCTGTCTCCTTCTTCAGGGTCCCATTCGTGAGCCAGAGCCAGGTCTTCTCCTTATCAGCTTTTCCTTCAATTTTGTCAAGGAACTTTCCATGCAATGTTTTGTTGTGCTAACTGTCAGCTCTAGTTTGTAGTGTGGTTTTCTTGTACTGGTTTTTTGTCTGCTGTGCTTTGAGGAGTTTCTGATTTTTGACTTCAATCTAAGCAGGTTCTTCACTTTGCTTTACATATTCTGCCAGGGCATGTTCTTCTTCTTTTACTGCTTGTTTTACTTGTTGTTATTGTTATTATTATTATTATTATTATTATTATTATTATTATTATTATTATTATTTAGCTGCCTCTCCTTTCGGCTCAAGGCGGGACACAACATAGGCAAGTACATCTATAAAATCACATATTAAAACAAAGTTAAAATGCAGCCATGAAAGCATATGTCAAAGCTTATACATATTACATACATATGCATAAAGGGCCAGGCTTTAGCACAGCAGATTAATCACCAAGCTGCATTAAATCTTGCCACTGGAGAGTTCGAAGCCCAGGTCAGGGTGAGCTCCTGACCTTTAGCTCAGCTTCTGCCTACCTAGTAGTTCGAAAACAAATATGAGTAGATAAATAGGAACCGCATTAAAGCAGGGAGTAGGCTTGATCGATCCACGAAAAATTTGATTCTAAACTCATTGCAAAAGTAGAGGGGGGCAGCGTTTCGTTTTTGAAGGTATTTCCGAATTTTGCCCCCAAAAGAATTCGAAATTAACGAAAATTCGTTATTTTCTAAATTAATTCGTTAATGGCGGACGCGCATGCGCAATTCCCAAAAACAGCACAGAGGGAGAGGACTTTACAGGACTCTCCCACCCTCATTTTTTGAGTGATCTTCCTCAAACTTGGTACAGTGGTAGAACACATTTAACACTGATAGCTCACCAAAATTTGGAACGTTTCCCTTATCCTCTGATTTTTGGCGAATTTTCATAGCTTTTATAATAAACCATTTTTTAATAATTGCAGAAATCTGTTCCTGGTTTGAAAGTCTTATTTCCTGTTAAATTGGGTTGTCTTTACTGTGAAAGTCATTGTTCTACTTCAGAAACTTTGTTTTTGTGGCTGAAACCTTGTTAAATTGGTGTGTGTGTGATATATACTGTGTATATATATATATAGTCCCTGCATATGTGTGTGTGTGTTTGTGTGTGTGTGTGTATAGGTAAAGGTAAAGGTATCCCTTGACGTTAAGTTCAGTCATGTCTGACTCTGGGGGTTGGTGCTCATCTCCATTTCTAAGCCCAAGAGCCAGTGTTGTCCATAGACACCTCCAAGGTCATGTGGCCGGCATGACTACATGGAGTGCCATTACCTTCCCGCCAGAGCGGTACCTATTGATCTACTCACATTGGCATGTTTTCAAGCTGCTAGGTTGGCAGAAGCTGGAGCTAACAGCGGGCACTCACTCTGCTCCCGGGATTTGAACCTGGGACCTTTCGGTCTGCAAGTTCAGCAGCTCAGTGCTTTAACACACTTCGCCATCGGGGCTCATGTATATATAATATACATACACATACACACAATGTGGAGAATATGTGGAAAGGTAGATAGATAGATAAGTTGGGAGCCACAGCGAAGGCACCTTCCTGGGAGCAAGGTCTAATAATAATAATAATAATAATAATAATAATAATAATAATAATAATAATAATAAAAAATCCCTTACAATATCCAAGATGGGTACCATTATTGGCAGAGAAAGCCAAGCTGTAGGAGTTGAAATCCAATCATTTATCCTCCCTATAGAATCAATTTTATATGCATTTTTAGCTACAGAAAAGCTAAAATCAGGACAGTAAAACAACAACACCCAGAAAATGGGAATTCCAGACAGGAAACAATCAGGGCCAGCTAATACCTCCCAACAAAGGATTCCCCCAGGTAGGAAGCAGCCAGGCTTTGAAGCTGCAAGGCTATTCAATGCTAATCAAGGTGACCAATTGCAACATTCACACTTGCCTCCCACAGACAAGAGTTCTTTCTCCCACCCTGGACCTTCCACAGATATATAAACCCCACTTGCCTAGCTTCGCACAGACGTCAAAACCTCACCGCCGGGCCCCTCTCTGTCTCTCTCGGTCTCTCCATTCCCGGCTCCATCCGCCGCCTTCCCGCCTCACAGAGAGACACCAGGCCTGAGCTGAGGCGAGGCGGCGGCGGCCATTTCCCCCCTCCGTCTTCCTCCTCCTCCTCGGCCTCCTTCCCCCTCGCCCCCTCCCATTGGCTGAGCCCATGACGCCCCTTTTGCTGAGGGGCAAAAAGAAAGGGCCTGAATGGTGGGAGTTTGGGTGATTTGCAAAAGCTTTTTTTTCCTAACGAAAAAAACGACGAAATAAGAAAAAACGGCCTCTCGCGATTCGAAACCGCGATATCCAGACGTGTGGACAATCAAGGCCGTATATTGCTTCAAAACAAACGAAAATAACGAATTAATAACGGGTAACGGGGAAATCGAATTATTTGAGCAAGCCTAGCAGGGAGGTTTGAGATTTGATCAGAAAAAGGAGGAAGTTTATGAACAAAGAAAGCTCTTTGGCAGGGAGATGGAGCGACAGCACTCCTCCGGTGGCTGGAAGCGAGCACAGCCTCCGAAGATGCCGAAAGATGGGAAAGCCTATATATATCTCTATCTGTTGTCTGTCTTGTCATTGCTATAATCGGCATTGAATGTTTGCCATGTATGTGTTCTGTGATCCAGAGGTTCTGGATTCCAGTTCTCATAATCCAATGCCAGTGAAGCCAAGAATAAGGAAATGATGGCAGCTGCTGGCTGAAACATCTGGACGCGCAAAGCTTTTCTGTCCTCGGTAGAGCGCACAACGGCTCCAGGACACTTCTGCCACAAGTGGATTTAATCCTTTCAAAAAGCCATCTGAGCCGGCCGCTGGGGGTCACGTGGTGCAGAGATGTAATCCAACATTGTGCTCAGAACATCCCTTTGTTTCATCTAATCGTACAACCAGCTGTTCTTTTTACAGGGCCCAGTTCTTGTGGGCTTTTAAACGGCCATCAAAATATATAAACATCCTCCCCATAGAAGATTTCACCTCCAGTGGTGATGTTTTGATACAATCGCTCATTTAATTTTTCTTTAAACATTTTGATCACCAGGTTTTCAGCAATATCTTCCTTTAACCCAGGCATGGGCAAACTTGGGCCCTCCAGGTGTTTTGGACTTCAATTCCTGCAATTCCTAAGAGCCTACTGGGAGGCCGAAGGTTGCCCATGCCTGCTTTAACCTCACTGTGGACCTCATCACACACAAATAATAATAATAATAATAATGATTGGGAAGTGTTCGACTTGTGATTTTGTGATATGAAATCCAGCATATCTATCTTGTTTGCTGTGTCATAATATGTCGTTGTGTCAATAATAATAATAATAATACTAATAATAATAACTTTATTCTTGTACCCCGCCTCCATCTCCCTGAAGGAACTCGGGGCAGCTTACACAAGAAAAACAGTTCATTTTAAAGCCTTTTTGCTCCCTGCTGCAGAATTCTGGAGTCTGTAGTTCAGTGAGTCCCAGGACCTCTCTGGCTGAGCAGTTTCAAGGGCCACCTCCTTACCTCCGTGGCTTGCTTGTTGCAAATGTAGCAGTAGCATTCGTCACAGGTTTCCGCGTTTCTCCCGAGGGGACGGGATGTCTCACACTCCGCACGCCTGGAAGAAAGGGAGAGGTCACTTTTCAGTGGTTGAGTTTTCAGGAGCTTCCCTCCCTTTCACCTTGACTTATAGACTCTGTTTAGTTAGATAAGGCCTTTAAAAATAAATAATAATAATAAACTTTATTTATACCCCGCCGTCATCTCCCTGAAGGGACTTGGGGCGGCTCACAAAAGCATTTTAAAGTGCTGCACATGAATGAATGAAACTTGATTTATTATTTATAGCTGGATAAGCCTTTTAATAAATAAATAATAATAATACTTTATTAATACCCTGCCACCATCTCCTTGAAGGGACTTGGGGCGGCTCGCAAAAGCACTTTAAAGTGCTGCAAATCTATATATATAAAAGGGTAATGAAATTTCGGCCTAGGACAAAACAACAAAACTACACATGCCAGAAACACTAAACTTGGCAGCACAACCCCTCATCCATGCCTCTACGTTCATACAACAAAAAGAAAAGAAAAATGAAGTCCTAATTAGAGGGAGAGGAATAATTGTTTTTATCCAATTGCTGCCTGTTAGAAGGCTAAGCTCCGTCAGGGGAAAACCTTTAACCTTTACCTTAACTACCACCAATACCTCAATACTTTATTTCCCATATCACCATACTTCGCCACAGCAACGCGTGGCCGGGCACAGCTAGTGAATGAATAAATGAATGAAACTTTATTTATTATTTATAGCTGGACAAAGCTTTTAATAAATAATAATAATAATAATAATAATAATAATAATAAGCTTTATTTATACCCTGCCACCATCTCCCCGAAGGGACTTGGGGTGGCTCACAACAAAATACATAATGACAACAATGCCAACAGTAATATGTAAACAAATCAATAAACGAATCAAGAACTCGGTAAATTATAAAGAGAAGAGTGTGAAGCTACTGATGAAGATTCTGATGAGGAATCAGATTTTCAAGATCAGAATAATCTCCCCAGCAGATCTCAAAGCCTACACTGACTGACAGAAGGCGATGCAGTCTCAAAGATAGGTTGGACTCGAAGCGTATAGGGCTTTATAGGTGGTAACCTGCATTTTGAATTGGGTCTGGAAACGTATCGGAAGCCAGCAGAGCTGCTTCAATAGGGACATGGTATGCTCCTTATAGCTAGCCCCAGTTGGTAATATTTTAGCCTTAAGCACATCTGCACGAAGGCACATACTCGAAGAAGTTGCTCGTGCAGTCATGTCTCGCGTGAGCCATCAGCTTTGGTTTCTTGCAGAAAGTGACCATCACATCTTCATCCACAACTTCAACTGTGCCTTCCTCCAAGGGTAAATCTTCTATAAAGGATAAACATTGTGGGGATCATTTCACTTAAAAAAAAACAACTTTAAAAGGCAATTTAAAAGACTGTCAGCCCAAAGACCCTCCTTAGTATAAGAATTAGCTGCTTCCAGAGTTTTGTTGCCTTGGGATTTTTTAAGCACCCTTCTGCATCTATAGATTGAATTAACCATGGCTTGAAAATATTTGGAGGGAAATTCTCCCCAAAACGAGACTTGATTTTTCTAAACATTAGACCGATGTGTCAGCATACCTTGCTGTAGCCCTCTGATATGTTATATAGTCCGTTTGCCCTTTACACACTATGTAACAAAATTTGAAAAAAAAATCTGTTCTTGTTTTGAAAAAGTTATTTTCTGTTTAATTTTGTGATACCTACTTTGAACATAGTTTTTATATTCCAAAAATTTCATTTTTGTGGCTGTCCCAAACTATGATGAATTGGTTGAGACTCGGTGTGATATTCAATGAAAAACTAGAGGAAAATGTGCTGCAAGATGTCCCGCAGAAACAAGGTTTTTGAAGTTTAATCAATTTTTTTCCGTGTTTTTATGATAGACCCAATTAGGAAATAACATTTATAACCCAGGAATAAAAATCATGTTACATAGTGTTATATTAGGGACAACATGGTATACAACAGAACAGATTGGAGGATCTTGGGGCCAAACCCTAACAGATCTCAAGGATCCACTATATTTACATGTACGGATTCTTCATTTCTTTTTCACCCCTGAAGAAACCCTCAGAACGCAAAACAACAAAATCAGAAAGGACTACTCGAAGCCCTAGAACAGGGGTCCTCAAACTTTTTAAGCAGAAGGCTGGTCCACAATCCTTCAGACTGTTGAGGGGGCAAATTATCATTTGAAAAAAAAAATACGAACAAATTCCTGTGCACACTGCGCATGTCTTATTTGTAGTGCAAAAACAAAAGAAAAACGAAAGAACAATGCAATATTTAAAAATAGGAACAATTTTAACTAACATAAACTTATCAGGATTTCAATGGGAAGTGTGGGACTGCTTCTGGCCAATGAGATGGTCAGATAAATTAGGATTGTTGTTGTTGTGTGCCTTCAAGTAATTTCAGACTTTAGGCAAGCCTAAGTCAAAACATTGAGGGCGGGGGCCAGGTAAATGACCTTGGAGGGTCACAACCGGTCTACGAGCCCTATATCTTGGAGCACAGGAAAACAAGTCTTACCTGAATGTTTAACCAAGAAAACGAAATAATCCAACAGATCCTCAGCTTTGTCATTGCTACTCAAAATAATACATTCATCTTCATCAACGGATGCCATGGTCCTAAGGAAAGGAGTAAAATATCTCAGAGCGAAGGAGGCTTTAAGAGCTGAATGCTGTAAAAAGAGAAAGTCTAAAGTCTTCCCACGAACCCTACTTAGAGCCCTGCACTAGTCACCCTCCACATATGCTGTACTTGAGACCAGGTTTTAAAGTAATTACTGTATTTTATGCCGCCCTGAGTCCCCTATGGGTGAGAAGGGCGGGATATAAGTATTGTAATAAATAAAAAATAAAATAAATTTTATGCTGTTGTATATTTATTTTGTTAATACTATTTTAATTCATGTACTGTATTTTAAATCTATGCTATATGTTGGCCTCGTCCCCATGTGAGCCGCCCAGAGTCCCTTCGGAGGGATGGTGGCGGGATACAAAAATAAAGTTGTTGTTGTTGTTGTTGTTATTATTATTATTATTATTATTAAAGGAACTACTGCTTCTAATGTTTAAGCAGCTGGGTTTTAAACAGCTATTTTTCCCCAAATTGCCTGAAAAAAAGAGAAGATACACAAAAAATTAAAATACAGTAGAATCTCGCTTATCAAACGTAAACGGGCCGGCAGAACGTTGGATAAGCGAATATGTTGGATAATGAGGAGAGATTAAGGAAAAGCCTATTAAACATCAAATTAGGTTATGATTTTACAAATTAAGCACCAAAACATCATGTTATACAACAAATGTGACAGAAAAAGTAGTTCAATACACAGTAATGCTATGTAGTAATTATTGTATTTACAAATTTAGCACAAAAATGTCACGATGTATTGAAAAATGCGTTGGATAATCCAAAACATTGGATAAGCGAGTCTTGGATAAGTGACACTCTACTGTATTATTATTATTGTTATTATTATTATTATTATTATTATTATTATTATTAAAGGAACTACTGCTTCTAATGTTTAAGCCACTGGGTTTTAAACAGCTACTTTGCCCCAAATGGCCTGGAAAAAAAAAGAAGAGAAGATACACAAAAAATTAAAAATTAAAATACTGTATCGCCAAGGAACAGTAAATAAAGAACAACACTCAGAAAACAGAGGAATTCCAGACAAGAAACAATCAGGGCCAGCTAACACCTCCCAACAAAGGATTCTCCCCCAGGCAGGAAGCAGCCAGGCTTTGAAGCCGCAAGGCCATTCAATGCTAATCAAGGTGGCCAACTGCAACATTCACACTTGCCTCAAACAGACAAAGAGTTCTTTCTTCTCCCACCCTGGACATTATTCCACAGATAGATGAACGCCACTTTCCTAGAATTCACAACCTCTGAGGATGCCTGCCACAGACGCAGGCGAAACGTCAGGAGAGAATGCTTCTGGGACTTAACCAGGAACTCACAGCAACCCAAAAAATAGTTATATTTTTAAATACAGTAGAGTCTCACTTATCCAAACCTCGCTTATCCAACGTTCTGGATTATCCAACGCATTTTTGTAGTCAATGTTTTCAATATATCATGATATTTTGGTGCTAAATTAGTAATACAGTAATTACTACATAGCATTAATGTGTAATGAACTACTTTTTCTGTCAAATTTGTTGTATAACACGATGTTTCGGTACTTCATTTGTAAAATCATAACCTAATTTATTGTTTAATAGGCCTTTCCTTAATGCCTCCTTATTATCCAACATATTCGCTTATCCAACATTCTGCCGGCCCGTTTATGTTGGATAAGTGAGACTCTACTGTATCATGATATTTTGGTGCTAAATTAGTAATACAGTAATTACTACATAGCATTAATGTGTAATGAACTACTTTTTCTGTCAAATTTGTTGTATAAAACGATGTTTCGGTACTTCATTTGTAAAATCATAACCTAATTTATTGTTTAATAGGCCTTTCCTTAATGCCTCCTTATTATCCAACATATTCGCTTATCCAACATTCTGCCGGCCCGTTTATGTTGGATAAGTGAGACTCTACTGTATCATGATATTTTGGTGCTAAATTCGTAAATACAGTAATTACTACATAGCATTACTGTGTATTGAACTACTTTTTCTGTCAAATTTGTTGTATAACATGATGTTTTGATGCTTAATTTATAAAATCATAACCTAATTCAATGTTTAATAGGCTTTTCCTTAATCTCTCCTTATTATCCAACATATTTGCTTATCCAACATTCTGCCGGCCCGTTTACGTTGGATAAGCGAGACTCTACTGTAATAATAACAATAACAATCCACTAAACCACCACAGTTTGATGGTAGGCTTGTTTATTTGAGTAACAGACAACACAACACTCTCCACACAAACACAACACACCTCCTTCCAATCGGCCGTCCAGTCACTTTGATTCCCGCGCAAAAGTTCCAACGACGTCACTTCCGGCGCCTCCCTCCCGCTAGCGAGGAAAGCCCTAGAGCACCTTGGAGTGAGAGGGAGAGAGAGCTTCCGGTTGGCCATTGAGGCAGCTGGATGAGACGGGATGATGGGAGGTATAGTTTAAAGATTCCCTCAGCTTTTTGGGACCAAAATGCAGCTCTCAGGACCCCATAGTTTTTAACCAGGGGTGCCCGACCCGCATTTAATTCCACAGTGTGGATGCAAAAGGGGGACTTGGGCCCTCCAAGTGTTTTGGACTCCAACTCCCACCATTCCTGACAGCCTCAGGCCCCTTCCTTTTCCCCCTCAGCCGCGGCTGAGGCTTGGATAAGCGAATATCTTGGATAATAAGGAGGGAATAAGGAAAAGCCTATTAAACATCAAATTAGGTTATGATTTTACAAATTAAGCACCAAAACATGATGTCATGCAACAAATTTGACAGAAAAAGTAGTTCAACACGCAGTAATGTTATGCTGTAATTACTGTATTTAGTAATTTAGCACCAAAATATCACGATATATTGAAAACATTGACTACAAAAATGGCTTGGATAATCCAGAAACTTGGATAAGCGAGGCTTGGATTAGTGAGACTCTACTGTATTAATTTTTGCTTGCAAAGATGCGCTAGGTGTTATTTTCAGGGGATGTCTTATTTTCCCATGAAGAAGAATTCACATTAATTGTTGAACAAAAAAATGAACATTATATACTGTACAGAAGTTGTCATCACAAACCAGCATAATCAAACAAACTGAATCTTATCAAGAATTTCTTGTTACTACCACTATTTCCATGTACAACAATCTATGGTACATACATTTACCAATCCTGCATGTTCTGGTGTTCTGTTTGGCGGGCATGCTTCCAAACAAAAACTTTGCTAGGTCTTACTTTTGGGGGAGGCCTTATACAGTAGAGTCTCACTTATCCAACATAAACGGGCCGGCAGAACATTGGATAAGCGAATAAGTTGGATAATAAGGAGAGATTAAGGAGAAGCCTGTTAAACATCAAATTATGTTATGATTTTACAAATTAAGCACCAAAACATCATCTTATACAACAAATTTGGCAGAAAAAGTAGTTCAATATGCAGTACTGCTATGTAGTAATTACTGTATGAATTTAGCATCGAAATATCACGATGTATTGAAAACATTGACTACAAAAATGCGTTGGATAATCCAGAATGTTGGATAAGCGAATGTTGGATAAGTGAGACTCTACTGTATTTAGCAATTCAGCAAAACCTCTACTAGGTCTTATTTTCTGGGGATGTCTTATTTTCGGGGAAACAGGGTAGCAGTGTAGATCCAGCCTAAGAGCAATCGTTGCCCTTGAAAGACCAGCAGACTCGCCTTTTCTTTTTGGGAAATCTTTTGAAACAAAGAAACTGGATGGGCATCTTTCAGGAGTGCTTTTATTGTGCATCCCGGCATGTATAAGGAGTTGGACTAGATGGCCTTTGAGAGGGTACCGCTACAATTTGTGATCGCAGATAGAACTAAACAAGAGTACTCTTCGTTTGCTGTGAGATTAAGAAATCTGTATCACCATGTCCCAGAAGCATTCTCTCTTGACGTTTCACCTGCATCTATGGCAGGCATCCTTAGAGGTTGTGAGGTCCGTTGGAAACTAGTGGGGTTTATATATCTTTGGAAAGTCCAGAGTGGGAGAAAGAACTCTTGTCTGCTTGAGGCAAGTGAGAATGTTGCAATTGGCCAGCTTAATTAGCACTGAATGGCCTTTCAGTTTCAAACCCTGGCTGCTTCCTGCCTGGGCAAATCCTTTGTTGAGAGGTGTTAGCTGGGCCTAGTTGTGTCATGCCTAGAATTCCTCTATTTTCAGAGTGTTGTTCTTTATTTACTCTCCTGATTTGTGATCACAGATAGAACAAAACTAGACTACTCTTTATTGATTGATTGATTGATTGATTTATTATTGTGATCGGATCTTTATACAGTATATGTAAGAACAAGCCTCAAGCCCTAATCACTAAGCTGGAACATTTACATTCAGAGTTATGTTTCCTGAGAAAGGTAGATTCACCAAAACAATACAGCTGGGTAGGAATCTCAGCATGGGGGCGGGAATCAAAAGAGTCATTAGCACAATGGAAGGAAGGTCATTGTGAGGCAAGGCAAAAGAGGAAGGGTTTGAAAAACGATTTCAAGTAAATCCCATGACTCAGCCCTTAGAGGTGAATACGTTTTTTGTGCAATATACAATATATATGGTGCAATAAGCCAAGTGCGGCCTGCCTGAGTTTCTAGAGGACTTCCGCTACCAATTTGCAAGGTTAAGACACAACGGGTGCATCGTGGTGGAATGCATGCAGTCTGACCCCTATGGGATCTTGGGAGTTATAGTTTCCAAAGGCCTTGAGCCCACTGGGTGCCTTAGCAAACCACAACTCCCAGAACTCCACAGATATTATGGTGACATCAACCTGCATCTGCAATGTTTAACAAATATACTTTGGCACCACTTGAATTGCTATGGGATCCTGGGAGTTGTAGTTCTGCAAGGCTTTGAGCCCGCACTGCCCAAGTTTTGGAGTGCTTTAGCAAACGACAACTCCCAGGACCGTGTGGGCCTTCAGTTATTGCAAATTGCATTGATTTTAATGTGGGTGCACTCCAGATTTCCTGCAATCGATGGCTGCAAAAGAATGTATGTTTGCTCTCCTTTGTGCGCATTTACGACTTGGAAACTTGTTTAAGCAACCCAATTGGTCGTCGCATTGAGTTCCCAAGAAAACATGCAAACATGTTTTGTTTTTTGCAGCAATCGAAATGCAAGACACGGGCAATGGGCGGGTAGCCGTTTCATGCTTTTCTCGGGTAGAAAGTCAGGCGACAAATAGCTCGTCGCCTTTGTGTTCCTGAGAGAGCGTCCCATGCGCCTTCCAGAGTTTTTGTGGCGTCCAAATAAATATCCGTCGGCAAAGGATGGCGGCGGCATTGAAGGCACGAGGGCTCTGTCAGCAGAAAATGGACAGCAATCCTAATATGAAATAATATATTTGCTGCATTTTGGGGCATGAGCTCACACCAATTTTCCTCACCTCTGCCGTCCTGCGAAGGTTTACACAGAGGCAATTCATACAGTGAGCCTATGCCAAAAAACGCAAAAGAGGATTGGGGCTCAACCGTTAAAAAATAAAAATCAAGGTCCAGAGATAGGGTCCGTGTCTACACTGTCGACTTAATGCAGTTTGATCCCACTTGGGACTGCCTTGGCTCAAGGCTATGGGATCCTGGGAGTGCCTCACCTATACTACAACTCCCAGGAATCCATAGCCTTGAGCCAGGTCAATGCGAGCAGTGTTGAACTGCATTAAATTGAGGTGTAGGTGCAGTATGCAGGAAGGATGTAGGTAAAGCAACTCAATGTTTTGTTTTTAAGGAGTGTCCTCCCAAAATATAGACAGCAGCAGAACAAAACAGATGGATTGTGTTCATCTGCAATATGCATCTACACTGCACAAGTGATGTAGTTTGACGCCACTTGAGCAGCTAAGGAATCATGGGATTGGTAGTTCGGCGAGGCAGGAGAAGGCGAAAGGCCTTGTGGAACTGCAACCGCCATACTTCCATAGCATTAAGCTGCAGCAGTCCAAGTGAAGTCACACTGCATTAATTCCGCAGTGTAGATGCATTTTACAATAACCGTTTGACAACTGGACACTCAAAGGCAGAAACTCCTGAGTGGAAGAAAGGAGAAAAATGGCTTTCACGGCCAAATTGCAAGCCGGCTTTCCATGAGTAATGGGCTCTTATGGTGTTTGTCCTCCATCTCTTGCTTCTGCCTCAAAGGCGTCCTCCAAAAGTCACTAAACCGAGGTTTACAGTATAGGTACATATAGGATCATAACAAGTTGGGTGTTTATGGGATATGGAGCCCACCCCGAATCCAGCCTTTGTGCACGATTTTGCAATGGAGAATTTTGACAACGCAATTGTCTCCAAACATTAGGAGTTGCTTCCAGAGTTCAATGGGGAAAAAGACCAAAAACAGGAACCGTTTCAACACAAAGGAGGGTATTAGGAACTGAAACGTATGGAAAGCGTTTCAACTTCCGCTTGGGGATGATGGGCCACGTCGACTGGTCTCAATCGGAGTCAGATGGACGGACAGACGTTGGGGAGGGAACAGGAGCCAAACTGGTTTACTTCCTCAAGCTCTTCTCAACCTTGTCTGGAAAACAAAGCGAAAGAGAGTCCAACATCCACTTCAGGTTTGAAATCATTCATTGCAAATGAAAACAAAAGGCACCCTTTTGTGTGTCTGTTGAGCTGTTAGACCTATTCTTTGGAGCACAAGCTGATGGTTTAGTAAACTCAGGCTCCTTCCAGACAGCTGAATAAAATCCCACATTTTCTGCTTTGAACTGGAGTAGATGGCACTGCTGACTCAAATAACCCAGTTCAAAGCAGATACAGTATTGTGGGCTTTTCTGCCTTGATATTCTGAGTTATATGGCTGCGTGGAAGGGCCCAGAGTCTAGTTGTGTTAGTTTTGAACATCATTGTCATTATTAGCAGCAAAAGTAGTAATATAATTAGTAACGTGATTAATATTGTTATTAATAGTATTTGTATTAGTAGTATTACTGTTCAGATTATTAGTATTAGTAGCATTCGCAGCATTGATAGTACCCAAAGCATTTCTATTTGTATTGTTTATTTAGTGCCAAGAGTATTGTATTATTTATTTAGTACCCACAATATTTGGATTATTTATTTAGTACTCATGATATGAGGTGTATGTATATGTATGTATGTGTGTGTGTGTGTGTGTGGAATAATGTCCGGGGTGGGAGAAAGAACTGTTTGAGGCAAGTGAGAATGTTGCAGTTGGTCACCTTGATTAGCACTGAATAGCCCTGCAGCTTCAAGGCCTGGCTGCTTCCTGCCATAGCATTATTATTTGTATTATTTAATGCCTATCGTATTATTATTTGTGTTATTTATTTAGTACCCATGGTAATATTTGTATTGTTTATCTAGTATCCATAGCATTATTATTTGTATTATTTATTTAGTACCCATAGTATTAGTTGTATTATTTACTTAGTACTCTCAAAAATAGTTGCATTGTTTATTTGGTAGCCAAAGCATAAGAAACATATAGACATTGCAACATGTTTTCAGCTAAAAGAAAAAAAAAGAGTCCAACTTGGAGGCTGGCTCACCTTTAGGGACAAATTTGAGAGAGCTGCTGAATATTCAGAAGCGGGACTGGCCCTTCTTGGGTCCGTCGTTGATAAACTCATGGCCCAAACCATTGCCGCACTTGCCACACAGGACCTAGAAGGCACACATAGAGAACAGTGAGAGAAGCCCCTCTGAATGGCCAAGGGCTTCTATAGAAATAGCAACCAAAGAAGGAAGCTTCTAATCAAAGGCGCAGGAGGGCTGAAGTTTGCCCATGACTCATCTATCAATTCACATTTCCGAGTCAGCACCCCAAATAACCCCAGGAAAGGTCCTAAAACACCAAGATAGCAAGGAAAACAATCATTACGTCCATACAAATGCTCACAGACATCTACAATATTTACTCAAGGGCTCTTGCATCTTTAATTAGAAGCTTCCTCCTTATGATTTCAACAGCTACACATATGGAAGCCTCTGAACTAGCTTCAAAGGCAGATGGTTTGAATTCGGGGAGTGGAGGGAGCTTCTGGTTAGCTCCAGCTTCTGCCAACCTAGCAGTTCGAAAACATGCAAATGTGAGTAGATCAATAGGTGTTGGGAAATCATCCTGGACTCAAGTCTAAATGTGGTTAGATGATAGAGTTAGATTGAGGGAATCCTTTCCCTGTTTCCAAAGCATGCCTAGACAGGCTTTACTGTGTTTTACTCTATCCTGTTTACGTCACATCCCTTACTTTGAAGTTAGTAGAAATGTGAATCTTTAGGGACACTAACTTCTCATTGGTCAGAATGTCTTTTATGGCCCCAATAAACTGGACCATGAGGTCAGAACCATTTTGGTTCCCTCTTCTCCCTTTGTTCTTCAAGCTAACAAGAAGCATCCTGCCATCTCTCCTGGCAAGATGTAACTATTTAGATGTTTGTTATTTTTCCTTTCTTATTTTTCCTTAGAAACCAGTCTATAGTAGTCTAGACAGCTCCCAAGCCTTTCTATCTACAGTGGAGTTCTTTTTACCTGAATAAATACTTTTTGAACTTTTATTGAGACTCTGCAGTCCATTGCCATCCTAAAGGCTTCTCTTGCTCGCCCAGTGTAAGTAACTGTTGCATTTGAAAGCTTTGCTTTTGCTACTCTGCTGATTTTGGTGGAATCTCCCCCAGAGAGGGTTAAATTGAGTCTAACCGCTCAGAGATTACCACAACAATAGGTACCGCTCCGGCGGGAAGATAACGGCGCTCCATGCAGTCATGCCGGCCACATGGCCTTGGAGGTGTCTATGGACAACGCCGGCTCTTCAGCTTAGAAATGGAGATGAGCACCAACCCCCGGAGTCGGACACAAGTAGACTCAATGTCAGGATAATATCTTTACCTTTACTATGAGGACTAATGAAAAAAATGCACACCCCTAGTACATACAGGTATTTCTTAAAGGAGACACAGAAAGTAAAAACAGGGAAACCGAAAGCGATGGGATCCTAAATGATACCTGATCAAATCTGCAAAGAAAAAAAGAAATGAATGTTTGATCCTGTTGCTTACTTTGAAGGCATTGGGGCGTTCTAAGTACTTGGTGATGCTGTCGTCGTGGATGGTTTCGGTGAACGCCGGCCAAGGAGAAGAGTGGGCATATTTGGATTTGCTGGAGAAGAGCTCAAAGCCACATTTGGAGCAAACGTACATTCCTGCAGGGAAAACAGGGCTGTAACTTCAATCACAGTCAGTCCCCGGCTCACAAAGATATATATTGTTACACTGAAAAAATGTCCCTGTGAAATTCTTACATAGAGAGGCAACTTGATGAACACCCTCACAAAACCTGACTTGCTGCAGCCTAGAAGTGGGGCCCTTTTTGGACTGTTAATCCCAGGATCCCTGAGCCAGCATGATGGGAGTGGCAGTCCAAATATCAGAGCCTTTGCCCAATCATATCATATTGTATAAGGACAGCCAAGGATGGCGGATATGGAGTCTATCAAAACAGATATGCATCCTATCTATCCAACACAGATAGGAATGCATTATTATTATTCCATTATATTATTATACTATTATCATCACCATAATAATAACTTTATTTTCGTACTCCGCCTCCATCTCCTCGGAGGGACTCGGGGCAGCTAACATGGGGCCAAGCCCAAGCAATTATAATAAAACAAAATAAAATACAGTAGAGTCTCACTTATCCAAGCTAAATGAGACAGCAGAAGCTTGGATAAGCGAATATCTTGCATAATAAGGAGGGATTGAGGAAAAGCCTATTAAACATCAAATTAGGTTATGATTTTACAAATTAAGCACCAAAACATCATGTTATACAAACGCAACATCATCAGGTAAAAATGCTTATCGGGTAATTAAATTATTATTATTACATTATTATTATTATTATTTTACTATTATATTACTATTCCATTATATTATCATATCATTATATTATTATTATACCATTATGTTATTACTATTCCATTATTATTATTATACTATTATATTATACCATTACTATTCCAATATTAATTATTACTATTCCATTATAATATTATTATTACATAATCTTGTTATACCATTGTTATTACTATTCAATTGTAATATTTATGTATTTATTTATTTATATCATTTCTACCCCGCCCTTCTCACCCATAGGGTGACTCATTATGTTATTACTATTCCATTATAATACTATTATAACATTGTTATTACTATTCCATTGTAATCATATTATTACTATCCCTTCATATTATACCATTGTTATTACTATTCCATTAATAATAATAATAATAATAATAATAATAATAATAATTACAACTATTATTATATAATAATTATTATCCCTATTCCCATATTTGCCCATGTATGTAAATACTGTAATCTGCTCTGAGTCGCCTAGGAGAGAAGGGCGGAATATAAATAAAGTATATTATTACAGTAGAGTCTCACTTATCCAAGCCTCGCTTATCCAAGTTTCTGGATTATCCAAGCCATTTTTGCAGTCAATGTTTTCAATATATCATGATATTTTGGTGCTAAATTCGTAAATGCAGTAATTACAACATAACATTACTGCGTATTGAACTACTTTTTCTTTTCAAATTTGTTGTATAACACGATGTTTTGGTGCTTAATTTGTAAAATCATAACCTAATTTGATGTTTAATAGGCTTTTCCTTAATCTCTCCTTATTATCCAAGATATTCGCTTATCCAAGGTTCTGCCGGCCCGTTTAGCTTGGATAAGTGAGACTCTACTGTATCATCATTATTATTACATTATAATATTCTTATTATACTATTATAATATTATACCATTATGTTATTACTATTTCATTATAGTAATTATAATAATAATTATCATCATCCATTATACTGTACTATTCTTATTATACCATTATAATATTACATCATTACGTTATGACTATTCCATTATAGTAATTATAATAATAATAATTTTCATCATCCATTATACTATTCTTATTATCTTCTATATATATAAAAGAGTGATGGCATCACGGCGACCCACAAAACAACAAAACTACAGGCCCCCCAACCTCAAAATTTGACAACACAACCCATCATCCACGGCTCTAGGTTGATACAACAAAAAGAAAAGAAAAATAAAGTCCTAATTAGAGAGAGAGGAATAATTGCTTTTATCCAATTGCTGCCAGTTAGAAGGCTAAGCTCCTCCAACTTGGTCTCCTAGCAACCCAATAAAAATAATGAAAAACACTAAAAAATAATGAAAAACACTAAAAAAGTAATACAATAAAATACTATAACAGAAAATAACTTAAAATAATACAAGAAAATAATACAATATAATAAATAAAAATATAACTTACAATAAAATTAATTAAAAAATACAAATAACGTCAAATAAAAATTACACAACAATTTTTAACCAATACCACCACCACTTTGCCACAGCAACGTGTGGCCGGGCACAGCTAGTACCATTATAATATGACAGCATTACGTTATTACTATTCCATAATAACAATAATATAATAATTGATGCTGTATCCACAGGATCTGGGGTGTAGGGAGGTCTCTTTAAATCTAAGGCAACGGCCCCGTGGGGAAGCACTAGATCTCCCTGGATCCTGATCCACTAGATCCCAAAAGAAGCCCCCCCCCCAAAAAAAAACAAAAAAAAACAAAGCCTGGGCTCCCTTCTCGCCCACTGACCGGCCTCGAAGTGGCCCTGATAGATCTCTCCCCCGGAGAAGGCGCAGAAGGACATGGCGATGCAAGCGGGTCTCTCCGTCCGCCTCTGCCCTTTATGTAACCGCCTGCCTGCTGCCCTTCGCCCCGGCCGGCTCCTCCTTCCCTTTCTTTCCCTTCCTCCTCCGCCTCCGCCTTGCAGTTCCAGCGGCAGCCGCGCCAGGTGGCGCTGTCGGACAACCAGGACCCGCCGCCAGGCGCGCGGCGCTTGTTATTTATTATTGGCTTGCGGTGGGTTTTCCGGGCTGTCTGGCCATGTTCCAGAACTTAGCATTCTTTCCTGACATTTCACCCACATCTATGGCAGGCATCCTCAGAGATTGTGAGATCTGTTGGAAACTGAGCAAGTGGGGTTTATATACCCGTGGAATAATATCCAGCGTGGGAGAAAGAGCTCTTGTCTGTTGGAGGCAAGTGTCAATGTTACAATTAATCAATTTGATTAGCATTGAAAAGCCTTGCAGCTTCACCTGGCTGCTTCCTGCCTGAGGTAATCCTTTATCAGAGTAATGCGCACAGCGTAGCAGCAGATGAATGATGTCAGTTGAGCGCAGAACGAAGGAACGTCAGAGACGATGTTAAAAAGTATTTACAAAGTTTACTGAAAAGACAAACAGACTTGCAGACAATAGACACAGGACTTTCACTCTAGGCAAACAGCACAGATCTTCTCAGTAGGCAGAACAGAACTCATCTGATGCAATCAGCTATATACAAACACACTTGTAGTCTGGACACTCCTATCTGGCTCCAGCCACATATCCAAGGTCAATACAGCTTCTTACCAAATTAACTCTTTACACACTGGATGATGCAATACATTTCCTGGATGATGCAATACATGCTAGACACAAATTTCATTTAAACACTACCTATACACAAATCCCACATTAACATCCTTTGTTGGGAGGTATTAGTTGTTAGAGTGGCCCAGCATTTCTGTGTTCTCAGATACACATTTCTGTGTTTCAATGAGTTATGATTATTTCAACGTAATAATAATAATAATAATAATAATAATAATTAATAATAATAATAATAATAAAACTATATTTATACCCCGCCACCATCTCCCCGTGGGGACTTGGGGCGGCTTACATGGGGCAGAAGCCCAAACAACATGAAACAAAACATAGGCAACAAATACAAATCACACTATAAAAAGATAAAACAGTAATACAATATATCAATTAAAACAAAAATACAGGATAAAAAATTGCCTTTAAAACACATAAATGGTAAAATCGTAATAAAAATGGGATAGATTATTAAAAACCCTCTGGGGCTGATTAATTAATGACTGTAGCTCCAAAGGCCTGCCGAAACATCCAAGTCTTCAGTTGTTTCCTGAAGGAAGGTAGAGAGGGAGCCAACGTACAGTAGAGTCTCACTTAACCAACATAAACTGGCCGGCAGTTAACAATATTAATCACATTACTAATTATATTACTACTCTTGCTGCTAATAATGACAATGATGTTCAAAACTACCCTGTTTCCCCTAAAATAAGACATCCCCAGAAAATAAGACCTAGTAGAGGTTTTGCTGAATTACTAAATATAAGGCCTCCCCTGAAAGTAAGACCTAACAAAGTTTTTCTTTGGAAGCATGCCCAACGCACAGAACACCAGAGCATGCAGGATCGGTAAATGTACATACCAGAGTGTTGTACATGGAAATAATGGTCGTAACAAGAAATTCTTGATACGATTCATAGTTTGGTTATGCTGGTTTATAATGACAACTACTGTATATAATGTTCATTTTTTTGTTCAACAATAAATGTGAATTCTTCTTCATGGAAAAATAAGACATCCCCTAAAAATAAGACCTAGAGCACCTTTGGGAGCAAAAATTGATATAAGACACTGTCTTATTTTTGGGGAAACACGGTAACAGAATTAGACTCTGGGCTCTTCCACACAGCCATATACAGTAGAGTCTCACTTATCCAAGCTAAACAGGCCGGCAGAAGCTTGGATAAGTGAATATCTTGGATAATAAGGAGGGATTAAGGAAAAGCCTATTAAACATCAAATTAGGTTATGATTTTACAAATTAAGCACCAAAACATCATGTTATACAACAAATTTGACAGAAAAAGTAGTTCAATATGCAGTAATGTTATGTTGTAATTACTGTATTTACGAATTTAGCACCAAAATATCACGATATATTGAAAACATGGACTACAAAAATGGCTTGGATAAGTGAGACTCTACTGTGTGTAAATATATATATATATATATATGCACAGTAGAGTCTTGCTTATCCAACGTTCTGGATGATCCAACACATTTTTGTAGTCCATGTTTTCAATATGTCGTGATATTTTGCTGCTAAAGTCGTAAATACAGTAATTACAACATAACATTACTGCGTATTGAACTACTTTTTCTGTCAAATTTGTTGTATAACATGATGTTTTGATGCTTAATTTGTAAAATCATAACCTAATTTGATGTTTAATAGGCTTCTCCTTAATCTTTCCTTATTATCCAACATATTCGCTTATCCAACATTCTGCCGGCTCGTTTATGTTGGATAAGTGAGACTCTACTGTACTTTATTTCCCATACCACCAGACTTCGCCACAGCAACGCATGGCCGGACACAGCTAGTAATTTAAATAAAAAACTGGAAAAAATGTATGTGTGGGCATGTACTTAGGCATTATTATTTCAAATGCGTATATGTATATGCATAAATGTGTGTGAGTATGAAGGGGGTCCTGCTTAGTCAAAGCCCAAGAAAACTGTAATTACAAAATACTAACTGACCCTGGGAACCTCAGTGGCAGGTCTGACCTCCTTCCCAGCCCTTTGCTTTCCTTTTCCAGGATGCATTGTTTGTCTCTTTGTGTCTAAAGGGAGGAAGGGGAGCCAGGCTGGGGCTGAGCTCCTTGCTGTCCTCAACTGACCCCTATGGCAAGGGATTGGGGGGGGGGGGAAGAGACCCCCACCCCAATAGACAGGCTCCATGGGGATTGGCCGGCTTTGCTGCCCGGCCTCCAATGTGCGCCTTGCAAAAGGGAAGAAGGCGGCGAGACACAGAGCTGCAGAGACACCGGCAGAGAGGAGAGCATTGTTGCAAGGCTGCATCTCCTGACTGTTTGTTTTTTATTTGCTTCTTCCAAGGACCCAGGCCCGTGAAAAGGAGATTGGGTGATGAAAAGCCTCCTTGCCACTGGGCGGCTTCTGCAGCATCAGGACCAGAAGGAAGGGGCCGGGGATGCAGCCAAGCATCATCATCATTGCTCTGACCGCATCCCTTGGCGCCGCTCCTTGGACCCTCCGATGCCCGGCTTTTCGGCTTAAGCCGGGATCAGGGTCATGCCAGCAGACGGCCTGTTCGGACCGGTCGATATAATCCTCCGGCCACGAAGGAAGGATAGCGGCGCCCATCGTCCTGCTGCGGGGAAGCCAGATCTGGAAGCCGGAGGAATACAAGCCCCTGAAACGGTAAGGAGAGGATGATGGGGGGCAAGGTCATTATTATTTATTATTATTATTTATTATTATGCACAGCTCTTTCTCGTCCTATGTTTGGTGTGTGCCTGCGTCCCTATTGCAAGGTTTCCTTGTTTGACCTTTGAGGCCGAGAGAGTGGGACTCGGTGGGGATTCGAACCCGGACCCCCAGAATTATAATAATGTGATTTATTAGTAGAATGATAATTATCCAATAGGAAAGAATGGGAGGAAGTATTTAGACCAGGCATGGGCCAACTTCGGCCCTCCAGGTGTTTTGGACTTCAACTCCCACAATTCCTAACAGCCTACTGGCTGTTAGGAATTGTGGGAGTTGAAGTCCAAAACACCTGGAGGGCTGAAGTTGGCCCATGCCTGATTTAGACAGAGATATGCATTCCCTGCTGGTTTATAGCAACCTTGTTTGTTTCTTACGGTTTTCTTACTGAGAAATGGCTGGAATAGAATAGGGTCTTCGTTGGCGGTCTCCCATCCAATTACTAGCCAGGGCTGACCCTGCTTAGCAGCCAAAATCTGACATGATCCTGAGCCTTTCTAAAAAATATCTCTTTATAGCAGGCATGGACAAATGTTGGCCCTCCAGGTGTTTTGGATTCCAACTCCCACAATTCCTAACACCCTACTGGGCTGAAGTTTGCCCGGTCCTGTTCTATAGGTACCTACCACTTGTTTACATATTCTTTACATATAGGTTAGGTAAAGGTTTTCCCCTGACATTAAGTCCAGCTGTGTCCGACTCAGGAGGTTGGTGCTTATCTCCATTTCTAAGCCGAAGAGCCGGCGTTGTCCGTAGACGTCTCCAAGGTCATGTGGCCACTGGCATCACTGCATGGAGCGCCGTTACCTTCTCGCCGGACCAGTACCTATTGATCTACTCACATTTACATATAAAGGGAGACAATTGAAGGCCCAAAGACATGCTTCCAGAATTATAATAATCTCACCCTCACCTTGGCCCTACGTTTTAAATACAGGCAGCCTCCCAAGTTATGACTATTCTGAAATGCATGGAAAGTGCCATTTCGGTTCAAAAAATTCATTTGCTAAGTTTGCATGGGAAAAGTCCTGATTTGCAGAATACTCCAAAATGCATGGGATGTGCTATTTCCAGCACAAAAATACCATTTTCAATTTTTTCAGGGAAAAAGTCTATATTTGCTGAATATTCCAATATGCATGGGAAGTGCCCTTTCCAGCACAAAATTTTTTTGCACATTTTGCATGGGAAAAGTCTGTATTTGCAGAATACATGGGAAGTGCCGTTTCCCAGCACAAAAATATCATTTGCACATTTTGCATGGAAAAAGTCCTAATTTGCGAAATACTGTGAAATGCATGGAAAGTGCTGTTTCCAGCACCAAAGATATCATTTGCAAATTACAGAGAGGGGAAGATGCACCTGTTAAATACATTCTTTTCCTGCCAATTTATGGCAACCTTGTTCACTTCCAAAGGTTTTCCTACTGAGAAACGGTTTCCCCCCCAGAATAGAACTGGACTTTGCCAGCGGATGCCCATCCAATTACTACCCAAGGCTGACCTGGCTTAGCATCCAAAATTGGACAGGATCTGGTGCCTTAAACATATCTTTAAAAATATTTTCAAAGGCTTTTTTTATGGACAATTCCTAGGATTCCTTAACCCAAAGCCATGGCAGTTAAAGAGGAATCAAACTTCATTCATTCCACGGTACGGATGCAACCTAATTCTGGGACTCCCTCGCCAGCTCTGGAAGGGATTGTTGTATTACAAAAACCTCTCCCTCCGGAGTCCGAAATTAGAACCTGCTCAGGGGTTTGCTTTCTTTAAAAGAAGAGCTGCTAAAGCAGATGATCCAGTTAATGCATCCTTAGAAGTGGAGCTCCTTTAAGAAGCATTTCTGCATTCAGGTGGAAAGGGCCAGTGCTGCCTTGGCTTCCTTTCCTCCGTCGCCTTCCAAAAACCCCATTATCCTGATGACAAATATATTTGAGTGACGCCATCTCCAAGAACAAATAGATCCGCTGCGAAATATCTAGATCTATATATATAAAAATCCATGATGCTTGCAATAAAATGTTGCCACAGAAGAACTCTGGGCTTCCGACATTCTTGACCTTGTGGTCACCTTCATTGTCATGGAACAATGCTGTAAGATCCTGGGAGTTGTAGTTTTACAAGGCCATGAGCCTTCTCTGCCAAAGAGTGCCAAACTACAACTCCCAGGGTTCCATCACATTGAGCCAGGGCAGTTAACATGGGATCAGACTGCAGTGTGGACGCAGCCCTTGGAATACTACAACTCCCAGGATTCCGTAGCAGCTGAATGGTGTCCACTTAATCCTTGCTGTCTGAGCTCCTTAGACATCTTCTTTAGCAATTCTATTCAAAATAAGATTCATGGCATTGTAGCTGGAAGGGCTAAATATTTACTTTTAATAGTAAATGAAAGGTAGATTCAAAAGGAGCTGAATTTACTGAATTATCTGATTTAATTAATATAAGTACAGTAGAGTCTCACTTATCCAAGCTAAACGGGCCGGCAGAAGCTTGGATAAGTGAATATCTTGGATAATAAGGAGGGATTAAGGAAAAGCCTATTAAACATCAAATTAGGTTATGATTTTACAAATTAAGCACCAAAACTTCATGTTATACAACAAATTTGACAGAAAAAATATTTCAATACGCAGTAATGTTATGTTGCAATTACTGTATTTAAGAATTTAGCACCAAAATATCACGATATATTGAAAATATTGACTACAAAAATGGCTTGGATAATCCAGAAACTTGGATAAGCAAGGCTTGGATAAGTGAGACTCTACTGTATATATACAGTAGATATATATACACATCCATATACATATATGCACATATATACATGCATATATGCACACATGTGTGCATATGCGCACATACATATCCATATATACACACATATATGTATACACATGTGCATACATATATGTACACATACATATATACACATAAACACATATCTATATAAACACACATATATACACATATATGCATACACACATATACATATAAACATACACATGAATATACATGTATATACATATACACACACATGCATACATATATAAATGCATATATACACACATAGGTAAGGTTTTCCCCTGACGTTAAGTCCAGTCATATCTGACTCTGGGGTGTGGTGCTCATCTCCATTTCTAAGCCAAAGAGCCGGCGTTGTCCGTAGACACCTCCAAGGTCATGTGGCCGGCATGACTGCATGGCGCGCCGTTATCTTCCCGCCGGAGCAGTACCTATTGATCTACTCACATTGGCATGTTTTTGAACTGCTAGGTTGGCAGGAGCTGGAGCTAACAGCGGCTGCTCACGCTGCTCTCCAGGCTTGAACCTGGGACCTTTCGGTCTGCAGCTCAGTGCTTTAACGCACTTTGCCACCGGGGCTCCATATATATATATATATATATATACACACATATATACATGTATAGTATATACACATACATATACACATATACATATACATGTGTAGATAGATGTGTGTATGTATATGCATGGATATGTGTGTATACATATGTATATACATATATACACACATAAACACATATCTCTACACATATATACACCCATATTCATATATATACACATATATCTATACACAGATATACATATACACACATATGCATACACATACATGTATATACATGGACCTATATATATATATATATATATATATATATATATATATATATACACATATGCATATACACACACACACACACACATATACACACACAAATGTACACAGATATACACATACATACATATATTACACACATATACAAACACATATCTTATTTATCTACACACACATATATTCTTCCTTTAAATGAAGGTACAACACAAATAGACAACCTCTGTAGTATTCCTACTGGTCAAAACAATCAGATTTCTCCCATGCGCACACACACAAACATAAAGATATATAAGAAGCATATGTGTGTGAGAGATCCCATAGAAATCCTCATAGAGATTTTCCCTTCTGGCAAGTCGACCTATTTTTAATTTGTTTTCGCAAACCTCCCCAAGGGATTTAAAAGGGACGGGGCGATGCATGCGTCATCCAGGCCTGATTGGAAACACGCATCCGGGGAGCAAATAACAATAAAGAACACAACACAACAAAATACTGAGAAATCAGGAAAAAAAGTCATTCAATGAGGTCATAAAAGAATGAGGGTTGCTCCTTTCATTAGTCTCCAACGCAAAGAGGGCATTGGAGACCAATGTGCCAAGGCAGCAAAGAATTTTATTTTGATAGCAATGAGAATTAAACAATAAATGTCAACTACAGTATTATTTTGGCTAGTTATATACCATCGTGTGCAAATATATATTTAAAGTCTTTTTTAAAAAAAAGTTGGAGGGGTAATAATGAGTTGCAGGGTGATATATTTTGAGAAGGTCTTAACTGGAAGTCTTTTCAATCTTGTTTAATGTTTTGTTGATTTAGGGTGAGTTTTATTATTGTGCGTGACTTAGTTCGGTAAGTTTGGTTCAAAGAAAGTTACCGTAAAAATAATATAAATATTCTAATACCTTTGTAGAGGGGTGTTTAGATTCCCGTCCTTAGATGAATTTATGATAAATATCCACCAACAGAGTTATGTCGCAGAATTCTTGCAGTGGGTTGGACTGGATGGCCCGTGAGGTCTCTTCCAACTCTACGATTCTATGATTCTAATGTATAGAGTTCAATTGTCAACATGCACGATTGCACAACTGCAATGTGCAATCTATATATATATAAAAGAGTGATGGAATCAGGGCACCGGACAAAACAACAAAACTACAAGCCCCCAGCCTCGAAATTTGACAACACAACCCATAATCCACGGCTCTAGATTGATACAACAAAAAGAAAAGAAAAATAAAGTCCTAATTAGAGGGAAATGAATAGTTGTTTTTAGCCAATTGCTGCCAGTTAGATGGCTAAGCTCCACCCACTTGGTCTCCTAGCAACCTTCTCAGCCCAGGGGACAGGCAGACTTAGGCCTCAGGCCTCTTCCGCACTGCCTATAAGATACAGATTATCTGATTTTAACTAGATTGTATGGCAGTGTAGACTCAAGGCCCTTCCACAGAGCTATATTACCCATTTATAATCTTACTAGCTGTGCCCAGCCACACGTTGCTGTGGCGATGTCTGGTGGTGTTGGTGAGAACTTGTAGAGGTAGTGATGGTATTGAATATCTGTTGTATGGTTGTCTTTATGTTTAGTATGCATTTGGTTGTTTGTGTACTGTGTAAGTGGTGAGGGTAGAGGGGGTCTATGTCCCTGTGTAGTAGTGTATAGTTTTTATATGTTGTCCATGTGTTGTGAATGCTTGGATTGTGTCCTGCTGCATAGTAGAAAGGGTTGGGCTGGATGGCCCTTAGGGGTCTCTGCAAACTCTTGGATTCTATGCTATTATTATTATTATTATTATTATTATTATTATTATTATTATTATTATTATCTTCATCATCATTATTATGTAGAGGCTGGATGGCCATCTGTCAGGAGTGCTTGGATTTTATCCTCCTGCATGGTAGAAAGAATACCACCACTACCTCAACAATTTCTCACCAACACCACCAGACAACGCCACAGCAACGCGTGGCCGGGCACAGCTAGTGGCAATATATATAGAGAGATAGAAGTGATAAATAGGTGCAATAGTGCCATGTGGCAACGTACAGGTCCCATAGAAAAGTCGTAAAGTTTTTGGGGAAACACCAGCCTCTGAAGCTCAGGAATGAATCAGCTTTTCCTAAAAACTTTACATCTTTTGTATGGGACCTGCTCCTTTCTCTATGTAGTCTCAAGACAGCCATCTATACATGTCCTCCCAGTCTATTTGCTATGTGAAATTGAAATTTCCCAAAGTTTCAATGGAATTTAGTTTGGAAGTCCATTTCCTCAATTTCTTTCTAATACTTTCTCCTGTTTCATTAGGTTCGGCGTCAGTAAGGATGTGAAAGATGGCCGAGCGTCCTCTCACGGTTTGTGGCCCGTTGACGGCAAAGCCTTCTCCGGATCGGCAACGGATCGAGTCTCTTCTTCCTCAAACGTTTGCCGGCTCCATAGATGGGTCTACGAAGGATGAGGAGTGGGACAGCATCCATGGAAATGAGCTGATCTTTGCTTTGGATGAAGAGGAGGATGTCGGCCTGGAGTCCGCAGACAGCTTCTCTCCGGGTGAAGAGGAGATCGGAAAAGACCAAATCCATCCCGCAGAACCCGCAACCTGTGCAGCGTCCCCTCTTCCTTCGCCGAAGCTGGCCCCGCAAGGTCCCAAACCCTTGATCAACTTGGTCAAGTCGGTCTCCACCGAGATCGAAGCCCGGGAAGGCTCCCCAGCCCCGAAGCCGCAGCCGCTGTTGAGTTTGGTCAAGTCCATCTCCACCGAGATCTCGCGCCTGGAGCCCGAGGTGACACCGTCCAAATCCGACTCCAAGCTCAACGTCCACCGCTGGCGGCAGATCACCCACCCGAAGGGCAAGAACGGCGACTCGCGGACCGCCCCGTCCTCCCCAAACATCTCCCCGTCGGAGAGCAGGGGCAGCTTCTTCAAAGCCCAGGAGGCCAAGTTCGAGGACACCAAGAGGCGCTTCTCGGAGGCCATGCAGGAGCCGCTCAGCCGGCTCAGCAAGATCATCGGCGAGGAGAATGTTTCCCCAAAACACAAACCGTCGCTCAACAACAGCCAAGACTCCCCTTCCAACCACGGCAAGGAATCCACCATCTTGGAGTGCTCCGGCCCAGGGACGGACTACCACGGTGCCACGGGAAAAGGACAAACGGAGGGCTTCGGCCTTGCAGAACCAAAGTGGGGCCCTTCCTCGAACTGCCGCTATGAGATCTGCTCCTACGGGGACCTGATCCAGGTGGTAGAAGTGGGCACGGGCCCCGAGGAGGTGCGGACCGTGCGACCCTTGGACGCTGTCCTCCGCCCCGCCGAGTCCTGCGGCTCTGTGCCCAACAAAGCCCTCGCCTGTGTCGCCCTCTTGGCCTACAACTACTTCGTCCTTCCGTTGCCCCCCTATGTCTCCGGCCTCTGCCTTGGCCTGGCCTCCGGCTTCCTCCTGGGCTTCCTGGTCATCCTGTTGCTAGTGCCAAAGCGGAACCGTTCGCCACGGAAAACAAGGGCCCTCCAGGACGCCTTGCTGCTGGACGACTCGGTGCGGAGGCAGCCGAGAGACGGCAACGTACTCAAGGTTAGGGAGATATTGGTTGGACTTCCTGGGTGGGAGCCAACGTATCCTTGGGAGTCCAGAGATGTGCCAGATTCCTTCGATTCTAAGGCACCATTGCTTGCACACTAATTTCAGTACCACTCATATACTACCACCACCATCATCATAGGCGATCCCTCGTATCCGAGTATGATTGCCTGCCAAGTGTAGCGTCTTAGAGGTGGGTCCCTAGGTGACAGTAGAGACCAAATACCATCACTAGGGAGAAAAAAAACCCATTCAAGCTGTCCCCAAGTTATAAACATCTGACTTACAAATGACTCAATAGTTCAGAACTGGGGTGAGATAACAGGAAGTGAGATAAATCCATCCCTCAGAAGGGAACTCTACTCCTGGAAGAGTCATTAAAGGTAAAGATAAAGGTTTTCCCCTGACGTTAAGTCCAGCTGTGTCCGACTCTGGGGGTTGGTGCTCATCTCCATTTCCCAGAAGGTCCCAGGTTCAAATCCCGGGAGCGGAATGAGCGCCTGCTGTTAGCCCCAGCTCCTGCCAACCTAGCAATTTGAAAACATGCAAATGTGAGTAGATCAATAGGTACCACTCCGGCGGGAAGGTAACGGCGCTCCATGCAGTCATGCCAGCCATATGACTTTGGAGGTGTCTATGGACAATGCCGGCTCTTTGGCCTAGAAATGGAGATGAGCACCAATCCCCAGAGTTGGTCACGACTGGACTTAACATCAGGGGAAAACCTTTACCTTTACCTATATCTATATATATAAAAGGGTAATTAAATTTTGGCCTAGGACAAAACAACAAAACTACACATCCCAGAAACACTAAACTTGGCAGCACAACCCCTCATCCATACCTCTACATTCATACAACAAAAAGAAAAGAAAAATAAAGTCCTAATTAGAGGGAGAGGAATAATTGTTTTTATCCCATTGCTGCCAGTTAGAAGGCTAAGCTCCGTCAGGGGAAAACCTTTACCCTTTACCTTAACTACCACCAATTCCTCAATACTTTATTTCCCATACCACCATACTTCGCCACAGCAATGCATGGCCGGGCACAGCTAGAAATTATTAATAATAATGGCTTGAGTGTTAACTATGACCATGGAGACCAAGGTTTAACTCCCCCTTCATCCATAGTAAACCTAGCAAAATCTTTGGCGTGCAACAAGTTGGAAGCAACTTAAGGGGACACAACAACAACGTAAATACAAATACTGTTCCCCCTTCTGCTCCAGAATGGTTTTTCGAAGCAGATTTATCTGGTTGCAATGAATGCATGTGAGGCATACGCTGAAATGGATTCTAGAGTGACAAATGCCTGATTTCATACCGCAAAAGGTGTTTCCTTCTAGGGCTGGATGAACCAAATGTACTTCTACGATCCGGAGATCTACCACCCGTCCCTGACCCACTCCGTGTTTGTCACTTTGGAGGACTCCAGCATGACGCTCTCTTACCCCAAGAACAACATCCCTCGAAGGGCCACTTTTGAGGAAGAAATCCTTGAGGCGACGTTTGTGAATCACCGGCAGTACGAGATGACCGGTGCCCAGGTCAGAAACCAACCTATTATAATGGCTGGGGAGGAGAGTTATTGGCTGCATGCCCTCCAACTATCCCAAATAGGCCCCATTGCTCTTCCACCATCCCATTTTCCAATGGCTTTTATATAAGTCCCAGTTTCTCTCTTTTTCGTCCACTTTTCTCCATTGTGGAAAGTGGAAGTGTTTTTGTAATGTAACGTTGGCATCTTTGTTTTTAATGTTTTCATATTTGTATATTTTAGATTGTATACTAATGCTTTTATGTCAGGCTGCTTTGAGGCTCCTTTGGGAGAGATAAAACGGGGTCTAAAGAAACATAATAATAATAATAATAATAATAATAATAATAATAATAATAATAATAATAATATATTGGGTGCCGTGCCAAAAGATCTCAGCCAGCATTTGGAAACAATAGACATTGACAAAATCATGATCTGCCAACTGCAAAAGGCCACCCTACTGGGATCTGCCAACTGCAAAAGGCCACCCTACTTGATGTTTTTATTGAATAACTGTTTTATTGCTGTGTTTTGATATTTGATTGTTTTATCGGGCAAGGCCCCATGTAAGCCGCCCCGAGTCCCTTCGGGGAGATGGGGCGTGGTATAAAAATAAAGTTGTTATTATTATTATTATTATTATTATTATTATTATTATTATTATTATTATTATCTGCACGCATCATCCGAAAATACATCACACAGTCCTAGACACTTGGGAAGTGTTTGACCTGTGATTTTGTGATACTAAATCCAGTATATCTATCTTGTTTGCTGTGTCATAATAAAATATAATAATAATAATAATAATAATAATAATAATAATAATAATAATAATATAAAACAAACCAGCGTCGCCTGAGGACAAAAGGGGAAAGTGGAAGGAAAGAGGAAGAAGCAGGGACCCTTTAAAATCTGTTGGAAAGTGGTATGGCAAAGGGTTCATCCGGACTGGGATGACCCTACCCCGCCGTCCCCCTTTCTTTGCTCTCACGTCTTGCCCCTTGGTGTTCTAGGTCTTCCTTTCCCCACCTGCTTTGGCCCGGAAGAGGATGTGGAACAAGAAATACCCCATCTGCGTTCTTTTCCCAGACCCGAGCAACATGGAGGCAGATCCCGCAAGGGAGAAGGGTGCCAGGAAGAGGCCGGTTCCGGGCCAGGAGGCCCCGGCCAAGCTTGCACCTGAAGCCCCGGAAAGGACCCTCTACCTCTTTGGCCGGACGGGGCGAAGCAAGGAGGAGTGGTTCCAGCACTTTGTCAGGGCTTCCCGGCTGGAAGGTGGAGAGGCGCTCCATGCCAACCCCAGCGAACCCCGGTCAGGTAAAAAAGGACCCATCAAACTCAACTTGGAATGCATCTACATTGCACAGTTTGACTCTGCTTCAACTGCCACAAGCTAGAGCAGGGGTCCCCAAACTTTTTAAGCAGAGGGCCGGTCCACAATCCTTCAGACTGTTGAGGGGCCGAATTATCATTTGAAAAAAAAATACAAACAAATTCCTATGCACACTGCACATGTCTTATTTGTAGTGCAACAACAACAACGAAAGAATGCAATATTTAAAAATGAAAACAATTTTAACCAACATAAACCTATTAGGATTTCAATGAAAAGTGTGGGCCTACTACTGGCCAATGACATAGTCAAGTTAATTAGGATTGTTGTTGCTGTTGTTGTGTGCCTTCAAGTCATGTCAAACTTTTTAGTCATGTCAGCCTAAGTCTAAAATTAATTATTTATTTACTGCATTTATTTACTACATTTATATCCCACCCTTCTCACCCCGAAGGGGACTCAGAGCAGCTGTATGTACATACAATATATTATATTATTAGCATAACACAATATTAGCATTATATATTACTATATTGAACTATACCACTAGGACACGGAACAATGGCTTCAAACTACAGGAAAGGAGATTCCACCTGAACATCAGGAAGAACTTCCTCACTGTGAGAGCTGTTTGACAGTTGAACTCTCTCCCTCGGGCCGTGGTGGAGGCTCCTTCTTTGGAGGCTTTTAAGCAGAGGCTGGATGGCCATCAGGGCCGGCCGGAGATATTTTTTGATGTAAAGCGGGGGTGCTGAAAAGCGCCCCCGCCACCGGCGCCCTGGCCCCGCCCAGCGTGCCCTGGCCCCGCCTCCCACGCTGCGTGGGAGGCGGGGCCAGGGCGAATAGTGAGGGGGCGGGGCCAGAGTTGGCCCCGCCCCCCCGTGCCCTGGCCCCGCCTCCCACGCAGCGTGGGAGGCGGGGCCAGGGCACGCTGGGCGGGGGGCGGGGCCAGAGTTGGCCCCGCCTCCCACGCTACCCCCGCTCGCCCGTCTGGCCTTTTGTAGCAGGCCAGACTCAGCGGAGGTTTCTCCAGGCCGCGATTGCGGCCTGGAGGAACCTCCGCTGAGTCTGGCCTGCTACAAAAGGCCAGACGGGCGAGCGGGGGTAACGTGGGAGGCGGGGCCAGCTCTGACGCCGCTCCCCCCCCCCCCCGCCCAGCGTGCCTTGGCCCTGCCTCCCACGCAACGTGGGAGGCGGGGCCAGGGCACGCTGGGCGGGGGGGGCGGCGTCAGAGCTGGCCCCGCCTCCCACGTTACCCCCGCTCGCCCGTCTGGCCTTGTGTAGCAGGCCAGACTCAGCGGAGGTTCCTCCAGGCCGCAATCGCGGCCTGGAGAAACCTCCGCTGAGTCTGGCCTGCTACAAAAGGCCAGACGGGCGAGCGGGAGTAGCGTGGGAGGCGGGGCCAGCTCTGACGCCGCTCCCCCCCCCCGCCCAGCGTGCCTTGGCCCCGCCTCCCACGCTGCGTGGGAGGCAGGGCCAAGGCACGCTGGGCGGGGGGGGGGAGCGGCGTCAGAGCTGGCCCCGCCTCCCACGCTACTCCCGCTCGCCCGTCTGGCCTTTTCTAGCAGGCCAGACGGGCCAGGGCGCACTGGGCGGGAGGCGGGGCACCGTCAGGGCGGTGCCCCGCCTCCCGCCCAGCCTGACGGCGCCCCCCCGGGCCTGCGCCCGAGGCGGCGGCGTCAGCTGCCGCATGAGTGGGGCCGGCCCTGATGGCCATCTGTTGGGGGTGCTTTGAATGCGATTTCCTGCTTCTTAGCGGGGGGTTGGACTAGATGGCCCATGAGGTCTCTTCCAACTCTACGATTCTATGATATAATATGTAATATATACCATATAATTAATATTATTATATGGTATTACTATTAGTATTATATTGTAAGATAATAATAAGATTATTATCAATATTATATGCATATACAATATATTATTTTATTAAAACTGATATAAAATATTATATTATAAAACTGAGGGCGGGGGCCAGGTAAATGACCTTGGAGGGCCACATCCAGCCCCAGGGCCTTAGTTTGGGGACCCCTGAGCTAGAGTCTATGGGAGTTGCATTTTAACAAACGTCTCTGCAAAGGAGTCCTGTTGTCTCGCCAAAATATATCTCCTAGCATTGAGTCAGGGCAGTTAAAGTGGTATCAAACTGCATTCATACTACAGCAAGCATGGGCAAACTTTGGCCCTCCCTCCAGGTGTTTTGGACTTCAACTCCTACAATTTCTAAAAGCCTAGTCATTTATTATTGTTGTTGTCATTACTGTTATTGTTGTTGTTATATTATATTTATTTGGATAGCTTTACAAGGAGATTAGGTGAATCCATAGAAGCCAGGACCAATCATGGCTGCTAATGATAATACTGTGTTCCCTCACTTATTGCTGGGGTTAGGTTCCAGGACCACCCGCAATAAGTGAAAATCCGCGAAGTAGGGACACTATATTTATTTTAATATTTATACATTATTTTAGTAGTTATACACTACTTTAAGTCTTTATCAACCAATCATGTGTTGATAAATTGCCTCCTTCTCCTCCCGTTGCTGCTTGGGCTCCTTTTCTCTCCCTTTGGCTTCTCCTTCCTCCCTTCCTTAGGCTGTAAATTGTAATTTTTTATAATTTATAATAGTCTTTTAGAGTTTATTGAAAAACCGTGAAACAACGAATCAGCGAAAAGTGAACCACAAAGTAGTGAGGGAACGCTGTATTATTATCATTATCATATGAATCCATAGAAGTCAGGACCAACCATGGCTGGTCATAATAATATATCATCATCATCATCATCATATTTTATTTTATTTGGACAGCTTTGTAAGGTGATTAGGTGAATCCATGGAGGTCAGAGCAGTCCATGGCTGCTAGTCATATATTATTATTATCAACATCATTACTATCATTATCATAAGAATCCATAGAAGTCAGGACCAAACATGGCAGCTAATGATAATATTATCATCATCATCGTCATCATATTTTATTTGGATAGCTTTGCAAGGTGATGAGGTGAATCCATGGAGATCAGAGCAGTCCGTGGCTGCTAGTCATATTATAATTATTATCAACATTATTATTATTATTACTATTATCATAAGAATCCATAGAAGTCAGGACCAACCATGGCTGCTCATAATAATATCATCATCATCATCATCATCAACATCATCATCATCATCATCATATTTTATTTAGATATCTTTGCAAGGTGATTAGGTGAGTCCATGGAAATCAGAGCAGTCCGTGGCTTCTAGTCATATATTATTATCAACATCATTATTATCATTATCATAAGAATCCATAGAAGTCGGACCAACCATGGCTGCTCATAATAATATATCATCATCATATTTTATTTTATTTGGACAGCTTTGCAAGGTGATTAGGTGAACCCATGGAGATCAGAGCAGTCCATGGCTGCTAGTCATATATTATTATAATCATTATTATTTTATTATGACACGGCAAACAAGATAGATATGCTGGATTTCATATCACAAAATCACAAGTCGAACACTTCCCAAGTGTCTAGGACTGTGTGATGTATTTTCGGATGATGCGTGCAGATTCCAGTAGGGAGGCCTTTTGCAGTTATTATTATTATTATTATCATTATTATTATTATTATATTTTATTAGGGTAGCTTTACAAGGAGAGTAGATGAATCCATGGAGGATGATGATGATGATAATATAATAATAATAATAATAATAATAATAATAATAATAATAATAATGTGTCCAGGTGAGTCAGGTGAGCCTCCTCCTTAACCCTGCCTCTTCTTCCCACCCAGGTGTGAGCCCCTCCGGGAGGGCTCCCCACAGCGAGAGCAGTGGCAGCAGCAGCAGCCGGGGCAGCACAGAGGACATCCCAGCTGCCCTCAAGCCCAAGGAGCTGGCAGTCAGCCTCCGGGAGAAGCTCCTCCTGGACTACGGCGCCTACATGTCTCGGGTGGTGCCTCCGGCGAGTGAGGCCAGCCCAGCCCAGAGCCCCTGCCTCAGCGCCGCTAGCAGCCCGGACCCCAAAAGGGTGAGGATAGAGGGTGACGTGACACCTGGGACATCCACATCACCATCCACTTGGTGTTGAATCCATGGGTCCTCAAACTACGGCCCACGGGCCACATCCAGCACACAAGGCCTTTTCACCAGTCCCGATCTTAAACTTTAGACTCACTGCTACCATTGCAACCATTTCATAGAATCATAGAGTTGGAAGAGACCACATGGGCCATCTAGTGCAACCCCTAGCCATGCAGGAAAAGCACAAAGTGCCCCCGACAGATGCCATCCAGCTTCTGTTTCTAAGGAAGGAGCTTCCACCATACTCCGAGGCAGAGAGTTCCACTGCTGAACAGCTCTTAGAGTCAGGAAATTCTTCCTAATGTTTAAGTGGAATCTCTTCTCCTGTCATTTGGTATCAAGGGCAGCAGAAAACAAGCCTGCTCCCTCTTCCTTTTGGCGTCCTTTCACATAGTCATACATGGCTATCATGTCTCCTCTCAACCTTCTCTTCCCTCGATTTTACTGAATGACAACTCTCATCCCTTTTGATTAGCTGGGGACAATGGGGATTGCAAACCCAACAGCGTTTGTAGTTCTAAGGTTGGGGAAAGGTCAAAGGATATAGTAAAGTCAGGCATTATGTGATAAGGAAGAGGGAGCAGGTCTTGTTTACTGCTGCCCTGGATACTAGGATTCAATGGGACAGGACTGCCCAAAAGAGCAAAAAAATGGGACATGGGACGTTTGGTTGAAATCAGTGACCGTCCCTTTAAATACGGGACACCATTGCGATCCAAACCCTTCCAGGCGTTCCTGCATCACTCCCATAATATAGAACAGGGGTCCTCAAACTTTTTAAGTGGAGGGCCGGTTCATGGTCCCTCAGGCTGTTGAGGGGCCGAATTATCATTTGAAAAAAAATACGAACAAATTCCTATGCACACTGCACATGTCTTATTTGTAGTGCAAAAAAAAACCAAACCAAAACAACCCAACAACAACTATTTATTTATTTATTTACTGCATTTATACCCCACCCTCTCTCACCCCGAAGGGGACTCAGAGCGGCTTACAAGTTGTATGTACATACAATATATCAGGGGTCCCCAAACTTTTTAAACGGGGCCAGTTCACGATCCTTCGGACCGTTGGAGGGCCGGACTATAGTTGGCCACCGAGCAATAATAATAATAAATAATAATAACAATAATAATAATAATAATA
The DNA here is from genome assembly GCF_035594765.1 of Anolis carolinensis. Classification (NCBI taxonomy): domain Eukaryota; kingdom Metazoa; phylum Chordata; class Lepidosauria; order Squamata; family Anolidae; genus Anolis; species Anolis carolinensis. Next base: position 12,395,485 of record NW_026943824.1, on the reverse strand, counting down.
ATAATAATAATAACAACAATAATAATAGTTTTAGAAGAGACCCCTTGGGCCATTTAGTCCTATCCCTTTCTGCCTTTGTGCACCGAAAGCACAAGCAAAGCACCCCTGACAGATGGCCACTCAGCCTCAATGTTATTAATAATAATAATAATAATAATAATAATAAGGGTTGTAAGAGAAGAAGAGACCCCTTGGGTTATTTAGCCCAACCCCCTTTCTGCCCTTTTGCCGTGGGGGCCGGATAAATGGCTTCGATGGGCCGCATCCGGCCCCCGGGCCTTAGTTTGGGGACCCCTGATATAGAAGATGCAATCCGGCATCTGGAGGAGGGCCGCACAAAAGGACATGGTGGGCTGCAATCGGTTTGGGTCCTCCAAGCAATTGTATGGAAAGTTTCCACCGTAGCTTACCATAGCTTTGAAGCCTGACCTATGGGATTTTGGAACGATGCCGAAACCACCATGGCAAACTCCTTTTTGTCCATTTTAGATCCAGGGGGAGGCGAATCTGGTGGGTGGACCCTCCACGGCGTGGGTCAACGCGTTGCTCGGCCGGATGTTTTGGGACTTCCTCAGAGAGAAATACTGGGCCGACCAGGTCTCAAACAAGATCCAGAAGAAACTGGGCAGAATCAAGGTGAGGAATCTGTTAGGAATTGTGGGAGTTGTAGTCCAAAACACCCAGAGGGCCAAAGTTTGGCCAAGCCTGGGATAGACCTTTCTGATTGCAAACATCTCACTTCCTTTGCTTTGCCTCCGCTCCCGAGCAGCTGCCCTACTTCATGAATGAACTCACCTTGACCGAACTGGACATGGGGGCCTGCATCCCACACATCCTGAGCGCATCCAGCCCTACGGTCGACAGCCAAGGTGAGCAGGACACATTCCCAGTATCTGAAGACACGGAAGTGATCGAGCATCATGGCATTACTTTACTTTTGGTCCCAGCACATCATAGTATTGCATTGCAGGTACCAACAATTCATAGAAAGGACCTTGAGTTTCCTAGAAACTCTGGTGACTTCCAGGAGAAGCATTCAGTCGAATCTTAATGGTTTTCAGTACACTATGTAACACAATTTTTGTTCCAAAACTATTTTGAGACTCATTGAAAAACTAGAGCAAAATGTGCTGCAGGATGTGCTTCCCGCAAGAATAAAGTTTTGGCATTTTAATAAACTTTTCCCATGTTTTTATGATAGAACCAAGGAACAAAAATGGTGTTACTACATGCGATTTTTCTCTCTCTCTATGATGTATTGCAGGGCTTTGGGTGGACATGGAAGTGACCTACACAGGATCCCTGCAGATGACCCTGGAGACGAAGATGAACCTGTACAAACTGGGCAAAGAGGCCTCTGGAGAGGAGAGCGGGAGAGCCGACCATGGCAGTGAAGGGTGAGCAAGGCCTTCCATGGCTGCATCTACACTGTGGAGTTAACACAGTTGGGCGCCACTTTGGTTGCGGGTCCCTGAGAAGTCCCAGTCTAACAATAGGAGGGAAGAATAGAGCGACAGTCAGACTGAAGACCAATAGGAGAAGGGCGTTTACTCATCTACCCATCAAAGTCCTCGATGAGGACTATAAGCTTGTGCAGGATGTGGTTGAGTTCCAACACTATGGCATCCCGAGAGTTGTAATTTTAGCGGGTCCTTAGCCAGAGCTTCACCCAATGACAGCTCCTCAAATGTCATAGTTTTGCTTCCATCTGAAACTTTGGCACATCTGCCCATCCGTGCCAGCTCAGACCCAGTCTGGGGAGCATCGGCTCGCCATAAATCTGTCATTTAATAGCCCTGGCCTTGCAAAAGCCATGATTTGCACGCACTTCTCAGGGGAAAGATTAGACAAGGACCGTTAATGGGGGCAAAAGGCCCCGTCAGGGACTGAAGAGACCTAGGAGTCAGGTTAAACTTCAGCCAGAAAGGAATGGCTGGAAGGAGAAGGAATGTGCGGAGCTGTCCTTCCGTCAGGTTGTTCTTGTTTATCAGGACGGATGGTTCTAGGAAAGTTATCAGTGTCTGGGGAGAAAAATACACTGTTCCAGGCTAATAATAATAATAATAATAATAATAATAACTTATGATTTTGTGATATGAAATCCAGCATATCTATCTTGTTTGCTGTGTCATACAATGTCATTGTGTCAATAATGATAATAATAATAATAATAATAATAATAATAATAATAATAATAATAATAATAATAATAATAATAATATGATACTTGGAACAACATCAGGCATCGAAGGAGAAGCAGCCATTACCTGGAACAATACCAGGGGCACATAATAATAATAATAATAATAATAATAATAATAATAATAATAATAATAATGTCTCACTTATCCAACATTCGCTTATCCAGTGTTCTGGATTATCCAACGCAGTTTGCCTTTTAGTAGTCAGTGTTTTTGTAGTCAATGTTCTCAATACATTGTAATGTTTTGGTGCTAAATTTGTAAATACAGTAATTACTACATAACATTACCGTGTACTGAACTGCTTTTTTCTGTCAATTTGTTGTAAAACATGATGTTTTGTTGCTTAATCTGTAAAATCATAACATAATTTGATATATAATAGGCTTTTCCTTAATCCCTCCTTATTATCCAACATTTTTGCTTATCCAACGTTCTACCGGCCCGTTTATGTTGGATAAGTGAGACTCTACTGTAATAATAATAGACATTGACAAAATTAGGATCTGCCAACTGCAAAAGGCCACCCTACTGGGATCTGCGCGCATCATCCGAAAATACATCACACAGTCCTAGACACTTGGGAAGTGTTAGACTTGTGATTTTGTGATACGAAATCCAGCATGTCTATCTTGTTTGCTGTGTCATAATAAAATAATAATAATAATAATAATAATAATAATAATAATAATAATAATAATAATAATAATATCTACCTAGAAGATCAGGGGGCAGAGGACTCTTACAAGTAAAACAAGTAGTCAAAGAAGAAGAACATGCCCTGGCAGAATATGTAAAGCAAAGTGAAGAACCTGCTTTAATTGAAGTCAAAAATCAGAAATTCCTCAAAGCACAGCAGACAAAAAACCAGTACAAGAAAACCGCACTACAAACTAGAGCTGACAGCTGGCACAACAAAACATTGCATGGAAAGTTCCTTGACAAAATTGAAGGAAAAGCTGATAAAGAGAAGACCTGGCTCTGGCTCACGAATGGGACCCTGAAGAAGGAGACAGAAGGCCTGATCCTTGCAGCCCAGGAGCAAGACATCAGGACAAAGGCAATTCAGGCCAAGATCGAAAAATCAGCTGATCACCCAAAATGCAGGAAACCGACGAAACCATTGATTATATCCTCAGCTGCTGTAAGAAAATCGCACAGACAGGCTACAAACAGAGGCACAACTATGTGGCCCAAATGATCCATTGGAACTTATGCCTCAAGTACCACCTCCCAGCAGCAAAGAACTGGTGGGATCACAAACCTGCAAAAGTCTTGGAAAATGGACACGCAAAGATACTGTGGGACTTCCGAATCCAGACTGACAAAGTTCTGGAACAGAACACACCAGACATCACAGTTGTGGAAAAGAAAAAGGTTTGGATCATTGATGTTGCCATCCCAGGTGACAGTTGCATTGACGAAAAACAACAGGAAAAACTCAGCCGCTATCAGGACCTCAAGATTGAACTTCAAAGACTCTGGCAGAAACCAGTGCAGGTGGTCCCGGTGGTGATGGGCACACTGGGTGCTGTGCCAAAAGATCTCAGCCGGCATTTGGAAACAATAGACATTGACAAAATCCTGATCTGCCAACTGCAAAAGGCCACCCGACTGGGATCTGCACGCATCATCCGAAAATACATCACACAGTCCTAAACGCTTGGGAAGTGTTCGACTTGTGATTTTGTGATATGAAATCCAGCATGTCTATCTTGTTTGCTGTGTCATAATAATAATAATAATAATAATAATAATAATAATAATAATAATAATAATAATAATAATAGAAGAATAGGTAGAAGAAGAGAAACATGCACTGGCAGATGATGTGAAAGACAGTCAAGAACCAACATTGATGGAGGTCAATAGTAGAAAAATAGTAATATTGATATAGAATCCTGGAGTTTGCAATTCGGTGAGGCAGAGGAGGCGAAAGGCCAGGGCTCGAGAGGTTTCCTCCTGCGGACGAAGCAATTGCCTCCTCGCAGAAGGGAAATCCTCCTTGATCCTAGATGTGGGTCATGATCTTAATCCCAGGAAGCTTCCACAAATAAATGTGTGCTGCCCGAGGTCAGGGCTCCGTCTTTAGACCTCGGGTCACCCATTTCTCTCTGCTTGCTCCTTCCTTGCAGAGTCAGGCCCCGCCTAGTCTTGCTGGCCGACAGCGAAGCTGAATCCTCCAGCGCCGGTTCCTCCGAGGAAGAAGACGCCCCTCCTTCGGTGGAGAATTCTTTGGGGGGCCCAGGAGAAAGGGTGGCCCCTCCCGGGATGGAGAGGTAAGCATGGGATAACATGGGATATTGTTATTGCAATGTGTTCCCATTGGGCAGCATATTCCCAATGTGTACGTTGTTGCTGTTGATGCAGCCTAGAATCGTGTTGGCCTTTTTAGTGGCCGCGTCACATTCTCGTTCCCTTCCAGCCACCTTGGCGGCCACAGCACCAGCAGGAAGATCCTGCGCTTCGTGGACATGATCGCCAAGTCCAAGTACTTCCAGAAGGCCACCGAGAACGAGTTCATCAAAAAGAAGATCGAGGAGGTCTCCAACACGCCGCTGCTGCTGACCGTCGAGGTCCAGGAACTCACTGGGACCCTGGCGGTCAATATCCCACCACCTCCAACAGACCGAGTCTGGTATGCAGTCTGGATGCCCATCTGTCGGGAGTGCTTGGATTGTTTCTTCCTTGCAAAAGGGGCTTGGACTGGCTGGCTCTTGGGGGTCTCTTCTAATGCTATGATTCTATGACAGACCTGATGGCATTGGCATCAGGAAGGATTGAGTGGTGTCCTTCTTGACAAAACGGGGTTAGACTAGATGGCCCTTAGGAGTCCCTTTCAACCCTGTGATTCTATTATTTCACAGACCTATTTCTCCATCAATCTGCTCATGTCTATGAGACTGGATGGCCATCTGTTGGGAGGGACTGAATGGTGTCATCCCTGGCAAGAAGGGAGTTGGATGAGATGGCCCTTGGGTATCACTTTACAACCCTGGAATTCTATTGTTCTATATTCCTTTTTCTCCATGAACCTGCTCATGGCTGGCTGGCTATCTGTCAGGAGGGCTTTGATGATGTCTTCCTTCCTTACTAAAGCCAGTTGGACTGGATGGCCATTGGGGTCTCGTCCATCTCTAGAGTGTACTTCTACTTATTTCTAATGTCAACGAGGCTAGATGACCATCTGTTGGGAGGGATCGGATGGTGTCTTCCTTTATGGCAGAATGGCCTTGGACTGGATGGACTTTGGGGTCCCTTTCAGCTCTTTGATTCCATTATTCTATAGCCCTATTTCTCCAGGAACCTGCTCAGGTCAATGAGGCTGGATGGCCATCAGTCGGGAGGGATTAGATAGTGTCTTCCTTTATGGCAGAATGGAGGTGGATTGGATGGCCCTTGGGGTTCCCAGAGATGGAAGGGACCTTGATGGCCATCTGTTGTTGTTGTTGTTGTTGTTGTTGTTGTTGTTGTTGCAGTTTGCTGTTGTTTGCCATCTTCTCCATTATGAGGCGGACTTCTTGCAAGAATGCGGGTCTAGGGCTTAAAGGAAATCAGTAGGATCTGGGTTGTTGTGAGTTTTCTGGACTGTATGGCCATGTTCAATAGGATCCTTTTTCCTCTTACCTGGTTCCAGGTACAGCTTCCGGATCCCTCCGCAGCTGGACCTGAAAGTCCGCCCCAAACTGGGAGAACGGGAGGTCACATTCATCCATGTCACCGAATGGATCGAGAAGAAGCTTCAGCATGAATTCCAGGTACCTGTCTGGTTAAAGTGGATCCTGAAACGGGAAATAATAATAATAATAATAATAATAATAATAATAATAATAATAAGTCCTAGACACTAGGGAAGTGTTCGACTTGTGATTTTGTGATACGAAATCCAGCATATCTATCTTGTTTGCTGTGTCATAATAAAATAGTAATAATAATAATAATCACACAGTCCTAAACACTTGGGAAGTGTTTGACTTGTGGTTTTTTTTTATATGAAATCCAGCATATACATCTCGTTTGCTGTGTCATAATCTGTTTTTGTGTCAATAATAACAATAATAATAAATTCAGTTTCTAGCCCGAACACATGATAGAATCATGTTACATTAGTTGTAGAGATTATAATAATAAATAACAACAACAACATAATTCCTGGCTAGAGCACACCATAGGACCATGCTACATTAATTGTAGAGATGATAATAATAATTAAATAGTAATAATAATAATAATAATAATAATAATAATAATAATAATAATAGACACTTTCCGGCCAGAGCACATAATAGAACTATGATATTATATCTACTGAGATGATGATGATGATGATGATGATGATGATATTACAGTAGAGTCTCACTTATCCAAGCCTCGCTTATCCAAGTTTCTGGATTATCCAAGCCATTTTTGTAGTCAATGTTTTCAATATATTGTAATATTTTGGTGCTAAATTTGTAAATACATTAATTACAACATAACATTACTGCATATTGAACTGTTTTTCTGTCAAATTTGTTGTATAACATGATGTTTTGGTGCTTAATTTGTAAAATCATAACCTAATTTGATGTTTAATAGGCTTTTCCTTAATCCCTCCTTATTATCCAAGATATTCGCTTATCCAAGCTTCTGCCGGCCCGTTTAGCTTGGATAAGTGAGACTCTACAACAATAACAACTGCATTGACTAGCATTATATGGCAGTGTCAACTCTCGTTTAATGCAGGTCAATGCAGTTAAACTGCATTATGAAACTGTATCAAATGGCAGTGTAGATGGGGCCCATGGTTTGAATCCTGGGATGATCACACTCTCTCAGATTCACAAACAGCTTTAAGGCAAATAACAATAACAACAACAGTGATAGATCAGGCAATAATAGATATTGTATATATAAAATTACATAAAGATGTTCCTTTTTCTTTTCCTCCAGAAAGTTTTAGTGATGCCAAATATGGACGACCTCATATTACCTCTGATGCACTCTGGATTGGAATCCCAGGCGTTTGGTGATGGATCCCAGAAGGAATCCCATGAAGAAGTATCTAAAGCAAGGATGTAATGGGAGACACTGAATTTGGAATCCATCGTTTCTTGTGGCCGAAAGTGGAACAGGTCAAAGTGAGAGGTTTTCTTGTTTTGCAAGTTCTGAAGAGTTCGGCCGATCCCCACCCAGGGGTTCATCTGGGCCAAGGAGATCAATAGGGAGGCACTAAAAACCTTGAACTTCTCTCAAATAGCCCCTCTCCCTCACGCTTGCAGAAGGTGGTTTCCCATCTCAGCGCTCTCCATAAAGGACCATGAACCTCCACGAAACCTCAGCAAAAAGGAGAGCCAATCGCTTTTGAATGGCATTGCAGAAGGGCTCCCTCTAGTGGCGGAAGGCGTCTGACTATCCTAGCATGGGATTGGCCCGCCTTTCGCATCTTGCGTTCGCAAATGAATGGCTGGAAAAAAATCACACTGTGAATCCAAATCCACCTTGAATGCCAGGGAGAATGGGGCAAGATGTCTAACAAGAACAACTGGACATTTTAGGGGAGGCCAAAAATGCATTTTTAAAAATATGCTTGGTTTTGATTCAAACGCTCTCTCCATATATATATATGATCAGGGGAATCTACGAATGCTTGAGAAATGCCATGGTCTTGAATATATATTATATACACACACATACATATATTTATATACATATACATACACAGGGAGAGAGAGAAATGGGATCAGAAATCCATGAATTCTGATCGATTGAATATATATATATATATTGAATATATATATATATATATATATATATATATATATATATATATATTCGATTGATTGCTATATATATATATATATATATATATATATATATATATATATATATCTCCTGAAGACACTGTGAATGCTTTAAAAATGTTGTGGACTTGAATACACACACACAAGTATATGGGATCGGAAATCTATGAATTCTGATCAAATATATATATATACGTGTGTGTGTATAGCTACACATCCTGAAGAGTCTATGAATGCTTTAAAAGTGACATGGACTTGGTCATATATATGATACACATATATGTATGTGTGTGTGTGTGTGAGAGAGAGAGAGAGAATAAGATTCATGGCTATCTGGATTGGGAATCTCTGAATTCTGATCCAGTACACACACACACACACATATACATGAATCCTGAGAAGTACATGAATGCTTTAAAAGTGCCACGGCCTTGATCATTCATATATATACATACACATACTACAGTAGAGTCTCACCTATCCAAGCTAAACAGGCCAGCAGAACCTTGGATAAGCGAATATCTTGGATAATAAGGAGGGATTAAGGAAGAGCCTATTAAACATCAAATTCGGTTATGATTTTACAAATTAAGCACCAAAACATCATGTTATACAACAAATTTGACAGAAAAAGTAGTTTAGTACGCAATAGTATTCCATAGTAATTACTGTATTTACGAATTTAGCACCAAAATATCATGATATATTGAAAACATTGACTACAAAAATGTCTTGGATAATCCAAAATCTTGGATAAGTGAGTCTTGGATAAGTGAGACTCTACTGTGTATGTATATGTGTGTGTATATATAAGCTCAGGGGAATCAATGAATCCTAATCTCCCTCTATATCTATATATATCTATATATATAAAAGGGTAATGAAATTTCGGTCTAGGACAAAACAACAAAACTACACATGCCAGAAACACTAAACTTGGCAGCACAACCCCTCATCCATGCCTCTACGTTCATACAACAAAAAGAAAAGAAAAATAAAGTCCTAATTATAGGGAGAGGAATAATTGCTTTCATCCAATTGCTGTCAGTTAGAAGGCTAACTCCGCCCACTTGGTCTCCTAGCAACCCACTCAGCCCAGGGGACAGGCAGAGTTAGGCCTCACTTAGGCCTCTTCCACACTGCCTATAAAATACAGATTATCTGATTTCCCATACCACCATATTTCGCCACAGCAGCTTGTGTGTGTGTATATATATATATATATATATGTGTGTGTGTGTGTGTGTCTGTATACATGTGTGTATATGAGTGTGTGTGTGTGTGTGTATCTATATATAGGATCAGAGGAATCCATGAATGCGTTAAGGAAAATGCTACAATCTTGATTCAAATACCCTCTCCATCCATATATGTATATAAGGATGAAGAGGGTACTTGAATATATGTATGTATGTGTATATCTCAGGATTTAAAAATTGCAGGTACAAGGTGCGAATTCTGCCATTGGAAGTAAAGGAACCCAACTGCAAAGAACGGAGAGAGCGATAAAAGTCCTAACTGCTTTCACCTGCCTCCCATTCAAACCTACGGGAGGAGGAAAAAACAAAACAATCCATAACATACCAATGCAAAAGAAGATGGGACATGACCGGGATGTTGCCCAGACTAAATAGCATGACTCTGGGCAACGCCATGGCGCTGTTTGACCTTCCATGTCATAAGTAATAATGATTAATAATAACTTCCAAATAAATAAACAAAAAAGCAATAGCTGGCGACTCGGATATGGCCAAACAAAGGGCTTTCGTTGCAAACCTTGGCTAAATTGCGGTTGAAGTCGGAGCACTCGGGAAGAATAAAAGGTTTGCATCAATATTTTGGGTGTCTTGGCTTTTGTGATGTTTTCTATATCCAGGCCTGGGCAAACTTCGGCCCTCTCTCCAGGTGTTTTGGACGACAACTCCCACAATTCCTAACAGCCTACCGGCTGTTAGGAATTGTGGGAGTTGTCGTCCAAAACACCTGGAGAGAGGGCCGAAGTTTGCCCAGGCCTGATCTTTATAATAAAATATGTTTCTAAATACCTAGCTGTGTTTGCATTGACTCAGCATGATGGGACTTGTAGTTCACCTACATCCAGAGATTACTGAACCTAAACGGCATTGGATCTGCACCAAACTTGGCACACACAATCAACACGACCGACTTTGAATCCTGGCAGAGTTTGGGGAGAATTGACCCACGGTCTTGGGAGTTGTAGTTCACCCTCATTTTCCCAATGCATTTTCCTAATGCATCTGGAAGAACATTATTTATTATTTATTAGCAACATTTATATCCCGCCCTTGTCACCCCGAAGGGGACTCAGGGCGGTTTATAAGTACTGTATATAGACATACAATATATTATATTATACGACTTTAGTGCAATATTATTAGTAATATTGCATGTAATATACAGTAGAGTCTCACTTATCCAACACTCGCTTATCCAACGTTCTGGATTATCCAACGCATTTTTGTAGTCAATGTTTTCATAAATACATTCATAAATACATAAATTCATAAATACAGTAATTACAACATAACATTACTGCGTATTGCTCCAAATGCAAACAGATGACTCTGATGGAGCAGAGGATCCAACAGCTCAAGCACCGTATTAAGACCCTTAAGGACATTCAGGCACTCGAGCTCTTCTTGGACACTGCACAACACGCTGCTGTAGATCTGCAGCCTGCATCACACCAACACCACCATGACCATGATCAGGAACCTTATGGGGAGATCAACTCAAAGGTAGACAACCCTCAGGCTTGGAAGGAGGTCACCCATAGAATGAGACACAGGACCAGGCAGCCTCCGCAGAACTCCTCTGCTCATCTGCATTTACACAACAGATTTGAAATTCTTACATCATTAACATACAATCAGGAAACACATCTTGTGGAGGACCACAGTTTCTTAGATACCACTCAGTGGGCCACCCTTGATCAATGCGCAGGGGATAGCCCTGACGGGGACTGCATCACCACATTCACACTTATGTAATCATGCAAATGCTCCATCCCCAATCGTAGACCAGGAGCAACAGGAACATCCTTGGGAGAGTAATGGGCTCTCAGATGTATCTCAATGGATTGTCATTGATGAATGCACTGGGGATGTTGAGGAGGAGGACAACACTTTACACCTACATGATTCACTTCAACAGGAACACTCTTCAGGGGACATACACACTGTCTTGCACAAAAGGGACCCTGTCAATCCTCAAAGGAAACAGGTCTTGGTAGTAGGTGACTCTCTCCTTAGAGGAACGGAAGCCATCATTTCCAGACCGGATGGGATGGCTCGAGAAACATGCTGCCTCCCAGGGGCAAAAATACACCATATCACTCAGAGGCTCAGCAGGCTCCTAAAGCCCCATCACCCTCCCCACCTTATGCTGATTCATGTAGGTACCAATGACACCGCTAGGCATACTTTTCAAAAGATCACAAATGATTTTCGAGCTCTGGGAACAAAGCTAAAACTGTATAATGTACATGTGATCTTTTCATCCCTCCTCCCTGTTGTAGGACACGGCTCTACAAGGGCCGGAAAAATAGTACAGGTCAATAACTGGCTCAGAAAATGGTGTCAAGAGGAGCATTTTGGCTTCCTTGACCATGGTCTACTCTTCCAAGAGGATGGACTACTGGCAAGTGATGGGGTGCATCTCACACAAGTAGGAAAACATCTTTTTGCACACAGACTCACAAACCTCATCAGGCGCACTTTAAACTAGATCCACTGGGGGAGGGGAACAACAGCCTGGCGAACACTATATTACCCACGACCACAGGGAACCGCCAAAAGGCTAAACGGAGGGCTGCACAAACACAGCAAGGACCAAGTACAGAGAGCACAATAATCCCAAATAAACAGCTCAAGGGGAGGTCACAGGGGCTTACATGTCTTTACACCAATGCACAGAGCATGGGAAATAAGCAAGACGAACTCCAACTCTTAGCACAGCACCACACATACGATGTCATAGGCATCACTGAAACCTGGTGGGATGACTCCCATCACTGGAATTTAGCCATTGAGGGCTATAACCTCTTTCACAGAAATAGAACAAAGGGGAGAGGAGGGGGAGTAGCTTTATATGTCAAAAACAGTTACGTTGCAGAAGAAATGCAAGACTGTAATCCGGGAAACCATCTTGAAAGCATCTGGATAAGAATCAAGGGAACCGGGACTCAAAAAGATCTTGTCGTGGGTGTCTACTACAGACCTCCGAGTCAGGATGAAGGACTTGATGAAGCCTTCTGTCAACAGCTGACCAAACAGGCACAAAGAAGAGATATAGTAGTCATGGGCGATTTCAATTATCCCGATATCTGCTGGAAAACAAACTCAGCCAAGAGTACAAAGTCTAACAAATTCCTCACTTGCCTTGCAGACAATTTTATGGTACAGAAGGTAGAAGAGGCAACAAGGGGATCAGCAACTCTTGATCTAATCTTAACAAATGTGGAAGACCTAATCAATACAGTTGAAGTCGTCGGATCCTTAGGAGCAAGTGACCATTTGTTCTTGCAGTTTGCAATACAAAGGAATGCTGAAACTAAGACAAGTCAAACACGCATTCTGGACTTTAAGAGAGCTGACTTCCAAAAAATGAAGGAATTACTGAGCGGCATTCCATGGACGCCAATATTAAAAAACAAGGGAGTTAAGGATGGATGGGAGTTTTTCAAAAGTGAAATACTCAAGGCGCAAATGCAAACAGTGCCAACAAAGAAGAAAAATAAGACAAATGCAAAGAAGCCAGAATGGATGTCCAAAGAACTTCTAACTGAGCTAAAGCTCAAAAGTGACATGCACAAGAAGTGGAAAAGGGGAGAAATCACCAAAGAAGAATTCAAACGTATAGCCAACACCTGTAGGGAAAAGGTTCGCAAGGCTAAAGCGCAAAATGAGCTCAGGCTTGCCAGGGACATAAAAAACAACAAAAAAGGCTTTTTTGCTTACGTTGGTAGAAAAAGGAAGAAAAAGGAGGCGATAGGGCCACTGCAAGGAGAAGATGGGGTGATGGCGACAGGGGACAGGGAAAAGGCAGAACTGCTCAATGCCTTCTTTGCCTCGGTCTTCTCACAAAAAGAAAGCCATCTTCAACCTCAGCAACATGGAATGGACGAAGGATTTGGGGAAATCCAACCCCAAATAGGGAAACAAGTTGTCCAGGAACACCTGGCCGCTCTAAATGAATTCAAGTCCCCAGGGCCAGATCAGCTACATCCAAGAGTACTGAAGGAACTAGCGGAAGTTATTTCAGAACCACTGGCGATCATATTTGAGAGTTCTTGGAGAACAGGAGAAGTCCCAGCAGATTGGAGGAGGGCGAATGTGGTCCCTATCTTCAAGAAGGGAAAAAAGAACGACCCAAACAATTACCGTCCGGTCAGCCTCATGTCGATACCAGGCAAGATTCTAGAAAAGATCATTAAGGAAGTGGTCTGCGAACACTTAGAAACAAATGCAGTCATTGCTAATAGTCAACACGGATTTACCAAAAACAAGTCATGCCAGACTAATCTGATCTCTTTTTTCGATAGAGTTACGAGTTGGGTCGATACAGGGAATGCCGTGGATGTAGCGTACCTGGATTTCAGTAAGGCCTTCGACAAAGTCCCCCACGACCTTCTGGCAAACAAACTAGTAAAATGTGGGCTAGACAAAACTACGGTTAGGTGGATCTGTAATTGGCTAAGCGAATGAACCCAAAGGGTGATTCTCACCAATGCGTCGTCTTCATCAAGTGACAAGAGGAGTGCCGCAGGGCTCCGTCCTGGGTTCTGTTCAACATCTTTATTAACGACTTAGACGAATGGTTAGAAGGCACGATCATCAAGTTTGCAGATGACACCAAACTGGGAGGAAGAGCCAACACTCCAGAAGAAAGGAGCAGAATTCAAAACGATCTTGACAGACTAGAGAGATGGGCCGAAACTAACAAAATGAAGTTCAACAGGGACAAATGCAAGATACTTCACTTCGGCAGAAAAAATGGAAATCAAAGATACAGAATGTACGTGTGAAAAAGACCTTGGAGTCCTTGTGGACAACAAGTTAAACATGAGCCAACAATGTGATGCGGCAGCTAAAAAAGCCAATGGGATTCTGGCCTGCATCAATAGGGGAATAGCGTCTAGATCCAGGGAAGTCCTGCTCCCCTCTATTCTGCCTTGGTCAGACCACACCTGGAATCACACTGGGTCCAATTTTGGGCACCACAGTTGAAGGGAGATGTTGACAAGCTGGAAAGCGTCCAGAGGAGGGCGACTAAAATGATTAAGGGTCTGGAGAACAAGCCCTATGAGGAGCGGCTTAAAGAGCTGGGCATGTTTAGCCTGCAGAAGAGAAGGCTGAGAGGAGACATGATAGCCATGTACAAATACGTGAAGGGAAGTCATAGGGAGGAGGGAGCGAGCTTGTTTTCTGCTGCCCTGCAGACTAGGACACGGAACAATGGCTTCAAACTACAGGAAAGGAGATTCCACCTGAACATCAGGAAGAACTTCCTCACAGTGAGGGCTGTTCGACAGTGGAACTCTCTCCCCCGAACTGTGGTGGAGGCTCCTTCTTTGGAGGCTTTTAAACAGAGGCTGGATGGCCATCTGTCGGGGGTGCTTTGGATGCGATTTCCTGCTTCTTAGAGGGGGGTTGGACTAGATGGCCCATGAGGTCTCTTCCAACTCTACGATTCTATGATTCTATGAACTACTTTTTCTGTCAAATTTGTTGTATAACATGATGTTTTGGTGCTTAATTTGTAAAAGCATAACCTAATTTGATGTTTAATAGGCTTTTCCTTAACCTCTCCTTATTACCCAACATATTTGCTTATATAACATTCTGCTGGCCCGTTTACGTTGGATAAGCGAGACTCTACTGTACATATACAATTAAAATAGTGAATTATAATTATTATTACATTGTATTACATCATAGCACATAATGACCAAATTTTAAGTACTTACTGGTGCAGTTTGGAGGCAAATGGCAGAGGATGATGGGAGTTGTAGTTTATCCACAAGCCTCTATCTGTTTATCTATCTATCTATCTATCTATCTATCTATGTATCCATCCATCCATCCATCTATCTAATCCAGGTATGGGTAAACTTGGTGTTTTGGACTTCAACTCCCACAATTCCTAACTACAAGGAATATCTTCCTATCTATCTGTCTGACTGTCTGTCTATCTTCTACACCTCTGATTATCTCTATGTTCCTCCCAATGCTTGTCGCTTTGACGACAACACTGCCGCAAACCGCCCCCTTTTCCGACGGCGCGTCCCAGCGCTTTTCGGCGCGTGCGCCCAGAGGGAGGTCGGACCTCCCCAAGATGGCGTCGCCCTTCAGCGGAGTCCTGCAGCTGACCGACTTGGACGACTTCATCGGGCCCTCGCAGGTGAAGGCCTCACTGTTGGCCGTGTTTATTAATGTCTCGGGCTCTCCAGGGGTTTTGGACTCCAACTCCCACCATTCCTAACCGCCTCAGGCCCTTTCCTTTTCCCCCTCAGCCGCTTAAGCGGCTGAGGGGGAAAAGGAAGGGGCCTGAGGCGGTTAGGAATGGTGGGAGTTGGAGTCCAAAACCCCTGGAGGGCCCAAGTTGGCCCAGGCCAGCTTCATTGACTTCCATATACATATAATTCAACAATTGTCTTCCATAAACACATAATTCATAATAATATACTAATATAATTTATTGTTGTTGTTCTTGTAAGTTTACTCAGCCTGTGTGTGCGTGTATGTATTACACACACACATACACAGTATATGCCAGGGATCCCCAAACTTTTTAAACGGGGCCAGTTCACGGTGCCTCAGACCGTTGGAGGGCCGGACTATAGTTTTTTTGTTTTTTTTAAAAAAACAACTATGAACAAATTCCTATGCACGCTGCACATATCTTATTTTGAAGTAGAAAAAATGGGAACAACTACAGCCTCAATGTAATAATAATAATAATAATAATAATAATAATAATAGGAAAGAGGGTTGGAAGAGACCTCTTGGGCCATTTAGTCCAATCCCCTTCTGCCTTTGTGCACCAAAAGCACAAGCAAAACACCCCTGACAGATGGCCACCCAGCCTCAATGTTGTTAATAATAATAATAATAATAATAATGATAATAATACATCACACACTTCGGAAGTGTTCGACTTGTGAGTTTGTGATACAAAATCCAGCATATATATCTTGTTTGCTGTGTTATACTGTGTCTGTGTCAATAATAATAATAATAATAATAATAATAGGAAAGAGGGTTGGAAGAGACCCCTTGGGCCATTTAGTCCAACCCCCTTCTGCCTTTGTGCACCAAAAGCACAAGCAAAACACCCCTGACAGATGGCCACCCAGCCTCAATGTTGTTAATAATAATAATAATAATAATAATGATGATGATAATAATACATCACACACTTCGGAAGTGTTCGACTTGTGAGTTTGTGATACAAAATCCAGCATATATATCTTGTTTGCTGTGTTATACTGTGTCTGTGTCAATAATAATAATAATAATAATAATAATAATAGGAAAGAGGGTTGGAAGAGACCCCTTGGGCCATTTAGTCCAACCCCCTTCTGCCTTTGTGCACCAAAAGCACTAGCAAATCACCCCTTAATAATGAATTATTAATTAAATAATAATTAAAATACCATTATAAACAAGCCAAGCTTTGGAAGGCACACACCAGGCGAGGGAGGAGGAGGAAGGAGCCGCCGCAGCGGGGGCCTGATAAATGGCTTCAATGGGCCCAATGTGGCCCCCGGGCCTTAGTTTGGGGACCCCTGGTATATGCCATGGTAGGTCAAACAAGCTTTGGATACAGGTTCTTTCTGCTTAGTCCTTGGCCTTGCCTTTTGCCTTATCGGCCCTGTTCTTTGCTGTCCTACCTTGGTCTCTTTCAGGACTGCATCAAACCCATCAAAGTAGACAAGAAGCCTGGAAAAGCGATCGCTAAGATCCGTATTGAGGACGATGGGACCTACGTTCAAGTGGATCCGGTAAGCCCCCTTCCTTTAGTGTAATTGTGTTGTAGAGATACAAAGCCGCGTTGTATTGATCAGCAATAACCGATCCCGTTCAGGTGACCAGTCCAAACCGATCCCGTTCAGGTGACAAGGTGGAGCCATAATAATAATTTATTTTATTTTTTATTTATTAGACTTGTATACCGCTACTCCCAGTTTGGCTCGGAGCGGTTTATAGAAATAGATTAAAACAATACACTTAGCTTTAAAATAACAAAAAAAAACGAACAACAATAAAACAACAATAAAAACAAACATAGCCCCGAGTTTTTCACCCATCGAAAGCTTGTCGGAAGAGCAAGGTTTTGCAGGCTTTCCGAAAGGCAAGTAGGTCTCGGATAGTTCGAGTTTCAACTGGCAAGGCATTCCATAAATGAGGGGCTACAATCGAGAAGGCTCTCTGCCTAGTAGAAGACAAATGATAAGTCCGTAATGATAATGATAATAATAATAATAATAATAATGATAAGTTTCTGCCAAAAGATCTCAGCCAGCATTTGGAAACAATAAACATTGACAAAATTACAATCTGCCAACTGCAAAAGGCCACCCTACTGGGATCTGCGCGCATCATCCGAAAATACATCACACAGTCCTAGACACTTGGGAAGTGTTCGACTTGTGATTTTGTGATATGAAATCCAGCGTATCTATCTTGTTTGCTGTGTCATAAAATAATAATAATAATAATAATAATAATAATAATAATAATAATAATAATAATAATAATGTTTTTGTGATATGAAATCCAGCATGTCTATCTTGTTTGCTGTGTCATAATAAAATAAGTTACTGTGAGTTTTTTGGGCTGTATGGTCATGTTCCAGTAGCATTCTCTCCTGAGAAGCTGTGGAGCCATAATAATAATAATGATGATGATGATGATGATGATGATGATGATGAGAAGAAGAAGAATAAGAAGAAGAAGAAGAAGTTGAAGTTACAGTGAGTTTTTTGGGCTGTATGGTCATGTTCCACACAGTCCTAAATGCTTGGGAAGTGTTCGACTTGTGATTTTGTGATACAAAATCCAGCATGTACATCTCATTTGCTGTGTCATACTATGTCTTTGTGTCATAATAACAATAATACAGTAGAGTCTCACTTATCCAAGACTCGCTTATCCAAGGTTCTGGATTATCCAATGCATTTTTGTAGTCAACGTTTTCAATATATTGTGATATTTTGGTGCTAAATTCATAAATACAGTAATTACAACATAACATTACTGCGTATTGAACTACTTTTTCTATCAAATTTGTTGTATAACATGATGTTTTGGTGCTTAATTTGTAAAATCATAACCTAATTTGATGTTTAATAGGCTTTACCTTAATTCCTCCTTATTATCAAAGATATTCACTTATCCAAGCTTCTGCCCGCTTGTTTAGCTTGGATAAGTGAGACTCTACTGTAATAATAATAATGGGTTACTATGAGTTTTTCAGGCTGTATGGTCATATTCCAGTAGCATTCTCTCCTGATGTTTTGCCGGCATCTGTGGCTAATGGCATCTTCAGAGGTTCTATTGACAGTGACACTGTGGAATAACAACAACAACTTTGCAGCTGCAAGGCTACTCAATGCTATTCAAGTTTGCTAACTGCAACATTTACACTTGCTTCAAACAGACAAGGATTCTTTCTCCCACCCTGGACATTATTCCATAGATATAGATAGATAGAGAGATAGAGAGTAGGCTTGATCGATCCATGAAAAATTTGATTCTAAACTCGTTTCAAAACTAGAGGGGGCATTTTTTCGTTTTTGTTGCTAATAACGAATTTGGCCCCCAAAATTTTTCGAAATTAACGAAAATTCGTTATTTTCGAAATTAATTCGTTAATGGCGGACGCGCATGCGCGGTGGCCCAAAAACAGCCCGAAAGGGGGGGGGGACTTAGGGGGCTCTCCCGCCCTCATTTTTTGAGTGATCTTCTTCAAACTTGGTACAGTGGTAGAACACATTTAACACTGATAGCTCACCAAAATGTGGAACGTTTCCCTTATCCTCTGATTTTTGGCAAATTTTCATAGCTTTTATAATAAACCATTTTTTAATAATTGCAGAAATCTGTTCCTGGTTTGAAAGTCTTATTTCCTGTTAAATTGGGTTGTCTTTACTGTGAAAGTCATTGCTCTACTTCAGAAACTTTGTTTTTGTGGCTGAAACTTTGTTAAATTGGTGTAGTCCCCGGTTGAGACACAAGCAGCCCCGCTTGTGTTTGAGAGCGGTGAAGGGACAAAGGCACCCCCCCTTCTTTCCCCAAAAGGAGTTGTATTTTGTACAGGGAAGTATGGGATATGCAACTCTTTCCCAAACTTGGCTTAGGATTATCAGAAAGCGTCCCCGGCTGAGACACAAGCAGCCCCGCTTGTGTTTGAGAGCAGTGAAGGGACAAAGGCACCCCCTCTTCTTTCCCCAAAAGGAGTTGTATTTTGTACAGGGAAGTATGGGATATGCAACTCTTTCCCAAACTTGGCTTAGGATTATCAGGAAGCGTCCCCGGCTGAGACACAAGCAGCCCCGCTTGTGTTTGAGAGCGGTGAAGGGACAAAGGCACCCCCCCTTCTTTCCCCAAAAGGAGTTGTATTTTGTACAGGGAAGTATGGGATATGCAACTCTTTCCCAAACTTGGCTTAGGATTATCAGGAAGCGTCCCCGACTGAGACACAAGCAGCCCCGCTTGTGTTTGAGAGCGGTGAAGGGACAAAGGCACCCCCTTCTTTCCCCAAAAGGAGTTGTATTTTGTACAGGGAAGTATGGGATATGCAACTCTTTCCCAAACTTGGCTTAGGATTATCAGGAAGCGTCCCCGGCTGAGACACAAGCAGCCCCGCTTGTGTTTGAGAGCGGTGAAGGGACAAAGGCACCCCCTCTTCTTTCCCCAAAAGGAGTTGTATTTTGTACAGGGAAGTATGGGATATGCAACTCTTTCCCAAACTTGGCTTAGGATTATCAGGAAGCGTCCCTGGCTCGGATCCCTTGTTTCCAAAAACACTTTTGCGTGGAAAAAAGAAAGGAGAAAGCCCACCCCGCCCGCAAGAGGAAAAATGGCGCAGCACCAGGAAAAAAACACCCACAGGACAGCCCTTTGCAAAAACAAAAGAAAAAGAAAGACCCAACTAACACACACCACCCAAACTCAGCCAGCCACCCCACCTTTTCTCCCGGTCTTCACACAGCCATGCTGTGACGCAGCAATCTTTCCTGCCTGCCAGTGCCTGCACCAAAATCTCCCTTCCACCCTCTCCAAAATTCCCAGTGCGACTGAGCCACGAGGCGTGTGTGCACGCTCAGGACGTCCTACCAGCCCCTCCCCCTGGTTAAACGTGCTCTCTGATTGGCTACAAGGTGCAAACAACACGCTAGATTGCCCCAGTGGACTTAAACAAGTTTGGATGATTTGCCAAAGCATTTTTTAAAAACGAAAAAAAGGCGCCATAACGGAAAACGGCCAATCGCGGTTCGAAACCGCGATATCCAGGCGTGTGGACAACCAAGGTTCGATATTGCTTCAAAACAAACGAAAATAACGAATCAATAACGGTAAACGGGGAAAACGAATTATTTGAGCAAGCCTAATAGAGAGATACACTGCACTTGCCTCACCTCCAATAGACCTCTGAACAAATCTCTGAGGATACTTGCCACAGACATAGGCGAAATGTTACAGGTAGGAGAGAATGCTGTTGGACATGGCCATACAGCTTGAAAAACATACAACAACCCAATGATTCTGGTCATGAAAGCCTTTGCTAATAATAATAATAATAATAATAATAATAATAATAATAATAATAATAATAATAGTTGTTACCCACCTCTCCTTACAGCTCAAGGAGGGGCTCAGCACAGTTAAAACACATCACCATAAACAGAATGTGGTGTTACAAGACCTCGGTCTGCTCTGTTTCTCCTTCTCAGGACGGCCGTTCACGCAAACTGGAGAAGGCCAAGATTACACTCAACGACTGCTTGGCTTGCAGTGGATGCGTCACTTCGGCCGAAAGCATCTTGGTTGCGCAGCAAAGCCATGAAGAGCTCCTCCGGGTTTTAGATGCCAATAAGGTCAGCAGAGGATGAGGATCACTGTGGATGATGGGAACAGAAGTCCTGGGTTTGGTGGAGGAGACAAAGGGCATTGAGTCCAAGCTATGGGTGGGTCTTAATCCTGGGAATTTTACCATTTATGAATGGTAAAATGTTTAGGCTCTTTCTTAGAGAGAGGATGTGGCATATAGTTGCACCCTTGGGCCCTGTCCCAGGAGAAAGGCAGGTTGTGAATTCAGGGAATAATTTGATGAACCGTATGTGATATTAGGAGGTTGGTATTCCCAGTAAATATTGTTGATACTTATTTTAATTGTTGTTTTTTTATTATTATTTTATAGACATTAGAGCCTGCTTCCCGGAAGCTGGTGGTGGTCTCCGTCTCACCTCAATCTAGAGCTTCTTTGGCAGCAAAGTTTCAATTGACTCCTTTGGACACAGCCAAGAAACTCACTGCCTTCTTCAAAAGATTAGGTAAATGGGGTTTTGCCCTTCAATTTGGTAGCCCCAGCTCAGTGCTTACACATTCAGGGCAGCTATGGCTATGGCTCGGGCTGTGGCGCAGGCTGGAGAGCAAGCCAGCTGTAACCAGCTGCAATGAATCACTCTGACCAGGAGGTCATGAGTTCGAGGCCCGCTCGGAGCCTATGTTTGTCTTGTCTTTGTTCTATGTTAAAAGGCATTGAATGTTTGTCTATATGTGTAATGTGATCCGCCCTGAGTCCCCTTCGGGGTGAGAAAGGTGGAATATAAATGCTGTAAATAAATAAATTTAATGTAGTCTCTATATTGGAAATACCATATTCCTCTTTTTCTCCTATCTTCCATTGTATTATTATTGACTTTTTCTCATGAAAGAGGTGTCAAAAAGTACCTCAATTTTAGTCATCTTGATATCTAGAGGGAGAATTCAGGCTTCATTTATAAATAACAACAACAACAACAACAACAACAACAATATAATAAATAATAAAATAAATAATAGAATATAATAATAGTATTTTTATAAATAAATAATAAAATAGTATATTATTATTAATAATAACAATAATAATAATTTTATTTATTACCCAACTCTCCTTTTGGCCTGAGGCAAGGCACAACATTTGGGCCATTTATTTTATCCTTTTTAGCCATTTTCGGTATGCAACAGAACTCCTCTCCACCTTTCTTTGAGTACACCTGCATTGTAGGATTGATGTAGTTTGATGCCTCTTTAGCTGCTGTGGTTCAATGCTATGGAATGCTAAGGTGAGGCAAGTCTTTCACCTTCTCTTGGATAGACAATCCTTGGATAGGTAACTCCCAGGATTCTATGGCATGGCAGTTAAGTTGGCACTCAAACCACATCCTGCACAAGCTTGTAGTCCTCATTGAGGACTTAGATATGTAGATGAGTTAGTTAGCAGTGAAAAGTCCTTCTCTCATTGGCCTCTGTGTCTGTCTATCAGTCTATTCTCTTATCATATACTTCTCGGGGAGATGTCTCCTTTTCTGAGCACATCCCAAGCCCATGAATCCTCTATTTTGTTTCCCCCCTGTGAGCATTGAGAGAGACAAGATGTCTGCTGTGAGTCAGTTAATTAGATAAGTAGGTCCTGTGTTAATTTTCCTGTCTAGATATGTAACTCTTTGACTAAAATCTCTTATAACTGTTCAAACCTTGGTTCTGCTTCTGATTTTCCCCAGGCGTGGATTTCGTCTTTGACACAACGTTTTCCCGGAACTTCAGCCTGATAGAGAGCCAGCGGGAGTTTGTTCAGCGCTTCCGGAGGCGGACGGAAGACAAGGAGGCCTTGCCCATGCTGGCCGCTGCCTGCCCTGGTGAGGGAGGGAGCAGGGGCCATTAAGATGCCCCTGTCCCATTCCGGAGAAGGACTGCCCCACAACGGTGTTCGAATCACAGAATCCTAGATAGGGAAGGGACCCCCAGAGGCCATCCAGTCCAATCCCCTTCTGCCAGGCAGGAAGGCACCATCAGAGCTGTCCCAACAGATAGGGACCCAGCCTCTGAATCACAGACTCCTAGACTTGGGAGAGACTCCCAAGGGCCATCCAGTCCAAGCCCCTTTTTGCCAGGCAGGAAGACCCCATCCAATCCCTCCCAACAGATGGCCATCCATCCTCATAGCTATTAAAAGGTTAATGGAGAAATCTATATATATAAAAGAGTGATGGCATCACGGCGACCGACAAAACAACAAAACTACAGGCCCCCCAACCTCGAAATTTGACAACACAACCCATCATCCATGCCTCTAGGTTGATACAACAAAAAGAAAAGAAAAATAAAGTCCTAATTAGAGGGAGAGGAATAATTGCTTTTATCCAATTGCTGCCAGTTAGAAGGCTAAGCTCCTCCAACTTAGTCTCCTAGCAGCCCAATAAAAAACAATAAAAAACACTAAAAATAATTAAAAACACGAAAAGATTACTACAATAAAATACTATAATAACAGAAAATAACTAAAAATAATACAAGAAAATAATAAAATACAATAAATAAAAAGATAACTTACAATAAAATTAATTAAAAAAATACAAATAACGTCAAATAAAAATTACACAACAATTTTTAACCAATACCACCACCACTTTGCCACAGCAACGCGTGGCCGTGCACAGCTAGTAGGGCTATAAAATGATAGAATCTTAAAGTTGAAGGGGACCCCAAAGACCATCCAGCCCAAGGCCATTCTGCCATAAAGGAAGACACCATCCAATATATCCCAACAGATGTCCATCTAACCTTGTTGACATTAGAGATATGGAGAAGTACACTACAGAACCCTAGAGAGGGGAAAGGCCTTAAGGACCATCTAGTCCAACCTGCTTCAGCCAGGCAGGAGGACACAATCCAAACCCTCCTCACAGATGGCCCTCCAGCCTCTGAATCATAGAATGCTTTACTTAGACGGGACCCCCATCCAGTCCAACCCCCTTTTCTGACTACACTATCTTTGAGATAAGGATTTTGCCTTTCCTTTTGGGTCCCTTTCAGGCTGGATCTGCTATGCTGAAAAGACCCACGGGAGCTTCATCCTCCCTTACATCAGTACGGCCAAGTCACCGCAGCAGGTTATGGGGTCCCTGGTGAAGAGCCACTTCGCCAAGCAGCAGGTCTGTCTCTTCTGCACTCATTAGATTATTATTATTACTGTTATTATTCATAGTATTTGTACATTTTGCCAAGCAGCAGATCTATCTATTATGCACTCAGCAGATTACTATTATTATTATTATTATTATTATTATTATTATTACTACTACTATTGTTATTGTTATTTATAGGATTTGTATCCTTTGCCAAACAGTGGGCCCATCTCTTCTGCACTCAGCAGATTCTATTATTATTATTATTATTATTATTATTATTATTATTATTATTATTATTATTATTATTTTATTATGACACAGCAAACAAGATAGATATGCTGGATTTCGTTTCACAAAATCACAAGTCAAACACTTCCCAAGTGTCTAGGACTGTGTGATGTATTTTCAGATGATGCACGCAGATCTCAGTAGGGTGGCCTTTTGCAGTTGGCAGATCGTAATTTTGTCAATGTCTATTGTTTCCAAATGCCGGCTGAGATCTTTTATTATTATTATTATTATTATTAGTAGTAGTAGTAGTAGTAGTAGTAGTAGTAGTAGTATCCTTTGCCAGGCAGCAGGTCTGTCTCCTCTGCCCTTAGCAGATTGCTGCTGCTGCTGCTGTTGTTGTTATTTAGAGCATTTTATCCTTTGCCAAGCAGCAGGTCTGTCTCTTCGGCACTCAGCAGATTATTATTATTATTATTATTATTATTATTATTATTATTATAAGTAGAAGTAGTATTCTTTGCCAAGCAGCAGGTCTGTTTCATCCGCTCTCAGCAGATTGCTGTTGTTATTGTTGTTGCTGTTGCTGTTGATGTTGTTGATAGTATTTTTATCCTTTGCCAAGCAGCAAGTCCTTCTCTTCTGTGCTCAGCAGTTTCATGAGAGAGGTGGTAGGCTAAAAAAATGAGCTGACAATTATTGTTATCATTACTATTATTTATAATATTCTCTCCCACTTCCTCTCTCTCAAGAAGATTCAAGGCTAACAATCAAAACTGCACAATGTCTCGAAAGATTAAAATAGAAATAAGTATGAGACTTATCAAAGATACATCATTAAAACCAATAAAAGTTGTATAAAAAGCCTGTTGGGCTACATCAAACATGACAAGTAGTCTTTAGAGGTCCCAAACGTCCAGCCTTGCACCGGCTGCAATGGTTTTCAGTTTATTTTCGGTTCTGTTCAGGGACTCTCAAATCTCTAAAGGATTGAAGGAGAGGATAACTAAACATGGTGCGGCTGGGAACAGCAAGGGGGAATGGATCGATGGACTGATTTGTGTTCCCGTCCTTCTCTTTGCTGTAGAACGTGGCGCCCAGCCAGATCTACCACGTGGCGGTGATGCCTTGCTACGACAAGAAGCTGGAAGCCTCTCGGCCGGACTTCTTCCTCCAGGAGCATCAAACCCGGGAGGTGGACTGCGTCATTACGACGGGTGGGTCACCGTCTCACTCTCTTTACCCCTTCGGAATCATTGAGTGACCGCAAAGCCAATCCATGCTTCTTCTTTCCTTGTCTTCTAGGAGAAGTCCTAAAGCTCTTGGAGCAGGAAGGGGGATCTCTTTCCGAAGTGGACTCTGCCCCCTTGGATGCCATGTAAGGCCCTGCAGCCTTGCTGGAGTCGTATATTTCCACTCCATTGTATTTGTTTGTTGATAGCAAATACCAGTCTATTTACCGTATATACCTGAGTATAAGCCGACCCGAATATAAGCCGAGGCACCTAATTTTACCACAAAAAAACTGAGAAAACATTGACTCCCGTATAAGCCGAGATACCAATAAAATTTCATTAATTGAGGCATCAGTAGTTTAAATGTTTTTGAATCTTTACATCAAACTGTAATTTAAGATAGGACTGTTCAACTCTGATTAAATCATTATTTTCATCTTCTTCGATGTAAATGTGCTTATGTATCCTTTTAATAATAATAGAGTGAAATAATAAATGTAATAATAATAATAAGTGCAGTAAAATAATAAATGTATTAATAATAATAAAAATAAAGTAAAAGAAATGTAAAAGTAACAACAATATTAGAGTAAAATAATAAATGTAATAATAATAATTAATAGAGTAAAATAATAAATGTAACAATACCAATAATAATAGAGAAAAATAATAAATATACCAGATATACTTGAGTATAAGCCGACCTGAATATAAGCCCACCAGGACCCTCACCCGAGTATAAGCCGAGGAGTATATTCTTGAGTATATACAGTATGTTGATAACAAGCACCAGTCTATTTATGTGAACTGGAAGCAACTGGGAGGTCATTTTCAGCTCCAAATTGCAGAGAGGGGAGCTCTTTTCTGCTAAAACCCAACATGCCTCCTGTGCCTTTTCAGAGTTAATAATACTACATTTTAGAGGTGTGAGTAAATTTATTTAATTTATTTGAGTAAATAATCCCGCAAGAGGTGCAAGTAAATATATTTACATGTATTTGAGGAAATAAATAGAGTAGAGTCTCACTTATCCAACATAAACAGGCCGGCAGAACGTTGGATAAGCGAATATGTTGGATAATAAGGAGGGATTAAGGAAAAGCCTATTACACATCAAATTAGGTTATGATTTTACAAATTAAGCACCAAAACATCATGTTATACAACAAATTTGAGAGAAAAAGTAGTTCAATACGCAGTAATGCTATGTAGTAATTACTGTATTTACGAATTTAGCGCCAAAGTATCACGATGTATTGAAAACATTGACTACAAAAATGTGTTGGATAATCCAGAATGTTTGATAAGCAAGTGTTGGATAAGTGACACTCTACTGTAATCCCACATTTGAGAAGGGTGGGTACATTTATTTATTTACTAGCTAAGGTGCCTGGCAATGCCCAGGTTAGGTAATTTATAATTATAATGTATAAATATTAGAAATAGTCATTTTGCGGGTTTTGGATGTTATGAATGGTCCCATTAGAAATAAATACACATGGCTCTCTGGATGTAGGATTCCCTTGGGTGTTTGGGCGTGGGTGAACTATAATTCCCTTATTTTCTGAGTGTTGTTCTTTACTTACTGTCCTGATTTTAGAGTTTTTTAAATACTGGTAGCCAGATTTTGTTCATTTTCATGGTTTCTAAAGATGCCTGCCATAGATATGGGCAAAACGTCAAGAGAGAATGTTTCTGGAACATGGCCATACAGCCCGGAACACTCATAGCAACCTATTATTATTATTATTATTATTATTATTATTATTGACACAACAACGTTGTATGACACAGCAAACAAGATAGATATGCTGGATTTCGTATCACAAAATCACAAGTCGAACACTTCCCAAGTGTCTAGGACTGTGTGATGTATTTTCGGATGATGCGCGCAGATCCCAGTAGAGTGGCCTTTTGCAGTTGGCAGATCGTAATTTTGTCAATGTCTATTGTTTCCAAATGCCGGCTGAGATCTTGGCACGACACCCAATGTGCCCATCACCACCGGGACCACCTGCACTGGTTTCTGCCAGAGTCTTTGAAGTTCAATCTTGAGGTCCTGATAGTGGTTGAGTTTTTTCCTGTTGTTTTTCGTCAATGCGACTGTCACCTGGGATGGCAACATCAATGATCCAAACCTTTTTCTTTTCCACAACTTGATGTCTGGTGTGTTGTGTTCCAGAACTTTGTCAGTCTGGATTCGGAAGTCCCACAGTATCTTTGCATGCTCATTTTCCAAGACTTTTGCAGGTTTGTGATCCTACCAGTTCTTTGCTGCAGGGAGGTGGTACTTGAGGCATAAGTTCCAATGGATCATTTGGGCCACATAGTTGTGCCTCTGTTTGTAGTCTGTCTGTGCGATTTTCTTACAGCAGCTGAGGTTGTGATCAATGGTTTCGTTGGTTTCCTTTCACAGTCTGCATTTTGGGTCATCAGCTGATTTTTTGATCTTGGCCTTCATTGCCTTTGTCCTGATGTCTTGCTCCTGGGCTGCAAGGATCAGGCCTTCTGTCTCCTTCTTCAGGGTCCCATTCGTGAGCCAGAGCCAGGTCTTCTCCTTATCAGCTTTTCCTTCAATTTTGTCATGGAATTTTCCATGCAATGTTTTGTTGTGCCAGCTGTCAGCTCTAGTTTGTAGTGCGGTTTTCTTGTACTGGTTTTTTGTCTGCTGTTCTTTGAGGAGTTTCTGATTTTTGACTTCACTCACAGCAACCCATTATTATTATTATTATTATTATTATTATTATTATTATTATTATTATTATTTGTATATTTGGTCTGCCCACATGACTTCCAGCTTGCCCTTCTGTCTGTCCTCCTGTAGCTTTAGCGATCCCTCCGAGAATCGACTTCTCACGGGCCACTCCGGGGGCGGCTCCGGGGGCTACTTAGAGCACATCTACAAACACGCAGCAAAGGAGCTCTTTGGGGTTCAAGTGGAAGAGATCCAGTACAAAACCCTCAAGTGAGTGGGGTCCAATCCCTTCCCCTCGCTGTGGATGGCTCCCAGTTCCGTTGGCCAGCGCTTGGGCCTCCCTTCCTCACCTTCTCCATGGCTTCCCTCCCCAGAAACAAGGATTTCCAAGAGGTCGCCTTAGAGAAGGACGGGGAAACCCTCTTGCTCTTCGCCCTGGCCTACGGGTTCCGGAACATCCAGAACGTGGTGCAGAAACTCAAGCGGGGGAAGTCGCCCTACCACTACATCGAGGTGATGGCCTGTCCGTCAGGTAAGGGATCGAATCGAAAGCCCCCGAATAATACCCAAGATTGGGGAGTCCGGTCCTCAAAGGTGGGAGAGAATCTGCCTTGGTTGAATCCTAGACTTAGAAGACGTACCCAAGGGCCATCCAGTCCAACTCTGTTCTGAAATACATATAGACACCATCCAATCCTGCCTATTACACATCAAATAGGTTATGATTTTGCAAATTAAGCATCAAAACATCATGTTTAACAACAAATTTGACAGAAAAAGTAGTTCAATACACAGTAATGCTATGTAGTAATTACTGTATTTACAAATTTAGCACCAAAACATCTCAATGTATTGAAAACATTGACTACAAAAATGCATTTGATAATCCAGAACATTGGATAAGCGAGTGTTCGATAAGTGAGGCTCTACTAAGTTGTATCTTTATATTGTGTATTGGGCTCAGGCTGTGGCGCAGGCTGGGGAGCAGCTGCAATGAATCACTGCAATGAATCACTCTGACCAGGAGGTCATGAGTTCGAGACCTGCTTGGAGCCTATGTTTGTCTTGTCTTTGTTCTATGTTAAAAGGCATTGAATGTTTGCCTATATGTGTAATGTGATCCGCCCTGAGTTCCCTTCGGGGTGAGAAGGGCGGAATATAAATGCTGCAAATAAATAAATAAATAAATAAATAAACAATAAACCTGTTGCATGATAACACATTTGATGTTTCAAAAATAACAATGACACAATACTTTGTGTATCTTAAATTATAGATATCTGTGTTCCAAATAGAGGGATCCCTCAGGGCCATCCAGTCTAACCTCCATCATGCAGGAAGACACAAACAAAACACTCCTAGCAGATTGCCATTCTGCTAAAAATGTTTAGAGAAGGAAGGAGACTCCATTGGACTCCAAGGGAGAATCTACCATGATTGAACCATCACACCATCAAAGCACCCCCAGCAGATGGCCATCCATGCTCTGTTTGACAAAGAAGGAGCTGAGGCTCACTAAGATGCCTTCTTTTTCCAGGGTGTTTGAACGGCGGAGGACAAATCAAAGCAGAAGGGGAAGCCAGCAAGGATCTGCTCCAGGAGGTGGAAAGCGTGTACGAATCCATCCCGCCTGAGGACCCAGAGACGAACAGAACCGTGGTAGACCTCTACGAGCAGTGGCTGGGTGGCCCGTCTTCGGAGCAGACCCGGGAGGCCCTCCACACGCAATACCATGCGGTGGAGAGGGCCAACACGGGGTTCGGTATCAAGTGGTGAAAGCGAGAAAGGGGACGGACCTGAGAATCACATTGAGGCCGCTCCTGGGATGGAACTGGCAGGACAGGAGACCACCTTTTCTTTAAACCCTTACGGGTTTGGATAAGGATAAATGTCATGGTGACAGAGTCTACGTTCAGCCGTGTTCATTGTCCAACCCTCTCAATAACATCACATAATGTGCCTCTGCTCAAAAAGCATAGATTTCGGAGATATTTCCAATGGCAACATTACGGGATACAAGCAGATCCTATTGTATCCCAAAAGACATTGCATCGTAATAATCTTCTAAATCTATCTATCTATAATAATAATAATAATAATAAAGTTTTTATGTATCTATGTTTGGGGGTGATTTCCTATTGGCTCTCACTTCCAGAGTCCTGTGAGTCCCACCGGTAATGGATCGGGCTGTGGCACAGCTGGCTAGTAACCAGCTGCAATAAATCACTACTGACCAAGAGGTCATGAGTTCGAAGCCTGGGTCGGGTTAAGCCCCCGACCATTAAATAGCCCGGCTTGCTGTTGACCTATGCAGCCCCGAAAGACAGTTGCATCTGTCAAGTAGGGAAATTTAGGTACGCTTTATGCGGGGAGGCTAATTTAACTAATTTACAACATCAGAAAACTGCCAGCAAAACATGAGGAAAGGAATGAGGAAGTGCAGCCATTAGTGGACAGTGAAGCAACAGCTCCCCCTGTGGCCGGAATCGTGAAGCTGGAAAAAATGTTAAATGCCTCTGTGTCTGTCTATATTGTCTGTTGGCATTGAATGTTTGCCATATATGTGTTCATTGTAATCCGCCCTGAGTCCCCTTCGGGGTGAGAAGGGCGGAAAATAAATACTGTAAATAAATAAATCTGGACACACACAGACCCCAGAAATTCTGGAGAGACTTGGGGGGCATTGACCCTGGATGATGGGAATTACAGTAAAGGTAAAGCTTGTCCCCTGACATTAAGTCCAGTCATGTCTGACTTTGGGGGCTGGTGCTCCTCTCCATTTCTAAGCCGAAGAGCTGGCGTCGTCCATAGACACCTCCTAGGTCATGTGGCTGGCATGACTGCATGGAGCACCATTACCTTCCTGCTGGAGCAGTACCTATTGATCTACTCACATTTGCATGTTTTCAAACTGCTAGGTTGGCAGAAGCTGGGGCTGACAGTGGGCGCTCACTCCGCTCCCCGGATTCAAACCTGTGACCTTTCGGTCAACAGCTTAGTGCTTTAATGTGCTGCGCCACCCGGGGCTCCAGATGGGAATTATAGTCCACCCATATCCAGAGAGCACTGTGAGTCCCACTGACAATGGATCTGGATCAAACTTAGCACATAAACCCGACATGACCAACTTAAACTACTGGTGGGATTGGAGGGGGTTGACCTGGCATGATGTGAGTTGTAGTCCACTTATGTCTTTATGCATTTTCTTAACTCATAAAATCCAGAAATGATGACTTTTTTCCCCCGAATAAATAGCATTACAAATTACCAGATATCTAACCTAGGCATTGCAGGGTACCTACTGTATATACTCGAGTATAAGCCTAGTTTTTCAGCCCTTTTTTTAAGACTGAAAAAGCCCCCCTTGGCTTATACTCAGGTGAGGGTCCTGGTTGGCTTATATTTGGGTCAGCTTATACTCGAGAATATATGGTACATTTATTACTTGTCTCTATTATTATTGGTATTATTACATTTATTTTTTTCTGTTATTGTTGCTACTATTACATTTATTTTACTCTATTTTTATTATCATTGTTAATACATTTATTATTTCACTCTGATATTATTGCATTTATTTTATTCTATTGATTATTACATGTATTATTTTCTTGTATTTATTATTACATGTATTATTTTACTCTATTATTATTCAAAGGACACATAAGCACATTTACATTGAAGAAGATGAGAATAATGATTTGATCAGAGTTGGACAGTCTTATCTTAAATTTGAGCTTGATGTAAATATTCAAAAACATTTAACCTACGGATGCCTCAATTAATGTAATTTTATTGATATCTATTTTTATTTCTGAAATTTACCACCCTCGGCTTATACTGGAGTCAATGTTTTCCCAGTTTTTTTGTGGTAAAATTAGGTGCCTCGGCTTCTATTTGGGTCGGCTTATACTCGAGTATATACGGTACATTACTAGTTTCTCCTTTTGGAAGGGATCCTTCCTTGTGATAAGCTTGTTTTGGGGTGAGATGCCATGGTGATAACAACAAAGCCTGTTCTGCTTCGTCATAAGGAGTCCTTGTCGGTAAACAGGAGCACCACTGACTCAGAAAGAGCCATTAAACCTGGTTGAGCAATTGCATTGTTAAGTCATCCTGATTGCGTCCACATTGTCGAAGGAATGCCGTGGCCTAATGACGGAGTTGGTGAGATCCTGGGAGTTGTAGTTTGACAAAGCCGAATGCAACTCCCAGGATCCCATTGCCGTGACGGGCCAAACTGAATTACTTCCACAGTGCGGCTGGACCCTTAGTCCCATATATTTGTGCAGAGACGCGGAAAGAGTGGGAGAAAGTGGAGAACTCAGAAAATGGGAATTCCAGACAGGAAACAATCAGGGCAGGCTAACACCTCCCAACAAAGGATTCCCCCAGGCAGGAAGCAGCCAGGCTTTGAAGCTGCAAGGCTATTCTATGCTAACCAAGCTTGCCAATTGCAACATTTGCCTCCAACAGACGAGAGTTCTTTCTCCCACTCCGGACATGATTCCACAGATATACAGTAGAGTCTCACTTATCCAAAATAAACGGGCCGGCAGAATGTTGGATAAGCGAATATGTTGGATAATAAGGAGAGATTAAGGAAAAGCCTATTAAACATCAGATTAGGTTATGATTTTACAAATTAAGCACCAAAACATCATGTTTAACAACAAATTTGGCAGAAAAAGTAGTTCAATACGCAGTAATGCTATGTAGTAATTACTGTATTTACGAATTTAGCACCAAAATATCACGATATGTAAAAACATTGACTACAAAAATGCGTTGGATAATCCAGATCGTTGGATAAGCAAGTGTTGGATAAGGGAGACTCTACTGTAATTACTACATAGCATTACTGCGCATGGAACTACTTTTTCTGTCAAATTTCTGTCTTTTTCTGTCTCCCATTTGAAATCTATATGAATACGGACATTTATTCAAATCAAATCACGTTTTATTGATTAGCCCATCGGCCGTATCAAAACATTTAACACATAGACATACATACAACATACAACCCGCGGTAAAAAAAGAAGTTAAAATAAACAAGCTGTTAACAAGACCCCGTTCAGGTCAAATATCTGCATCACCTGCACCGTTTACCCCAATTGATTCCAGATATGCAATTCTCAGTTGTGTGGCTTTGAATAGGAAAAGGGCTGTTTTGTGTGTTATTTTAGGATTCTGGCCGGCCAACAAAAATGAAATTTTAATATGTGGGTCCCAGTGTGTTTTGTGAATAATGTATGGCCCGAGGCATTGGTGTCTCTCTTTCTTATACAATTCACAGCTGAACAAAACATGTGCGATATCCTCCACCTCTGATGCTCCACAAATACAAAATCGTTCGTTGTATGGAACTTGATTAAACCTTCCGTGTTTGACCATCGTATCCAGCTGCTCAAAACGGGCTCTGGTAAATACCCTCCTGAGATGTTTAAGCATTTCTGTCTTTAGATACCTGGCTGTTTGGAAAGTATGTTTAAAACGGCTTAACCATTTCAATGAGCCAGCTTTACTCAGGGTAGCAATGTCTTTTTGGCCTTCTATATCCAGTACTCATTGAGCCACTATTTTTGGGTCTAGTTCTTCTAAGAGATTTGGATACCGAATCGGAAGTCCACAACTACTAATGTATTTTGTCAGATGAACTAGCCAAGAGGACTGATGTTGATTTTCTATCTGCTCTAACAGGCACAGTTTTGGCAGTCTATCATTTGCCATGGCAATCAATTTTATCCAGTACTTGTAGGCCCTGATTTTAGATAAGCCATCAACTGTGTATACTCCCAGTTCCGCTCTTACTGCAGCAGCTGGGGTCGTCCTGTCTACTCCTAGAAAACTTCGCAGGTGCTGTGATTGTGATTGCTCTAATAGTGGTACCTGGTTTAGACCCCAAACTTCAGCTCCATATAAAAGCATGGGGGTAACCTTCGCTTTATACACTTTAAGAAGTGGGTCTAAAGATCCTGGTTGGCTGTGAGTTGTTAATTTAAGCAGTTGGTTTACACGTACTCTTGCCCTGACTGAGCTTCTTTGATGATGTGGTAGCCAAGAGCCGGTCTCAGAAAAAACAATTCCCAGGTACGTGAAAGTGCAAACTTGCTCTATTGATTCACCATCCAGGAACCAGCTATGTCTGTTATGTCGTTTGCCAAATACCATTATTTTTGACTTTGATTTATTAATAGTTAGAGTGTTGTTATGACAGTAAGTGTTAAATCTTCTCAGCAGCCTACGTAGCCTGACTTGCGAGTATGATAATAAAATCATATCATCGGCATATAGTAGGATGTTAAAGTGTGTTTTACACAACTTAGGCATATGTACCTCTGGGTCCTTCAGCTGTTCGGGGAGATCATTTACGTATAAGCTAAATAACACCTAATATACACCCTTGTCTAACCCCTTTGTATGTTTCTACACTGTTTGTCATGGCTCCTTGCGTCCCGAATCGCACTTTCAGGAAGGTGTTTGTGTAAAGTGCTTTGATTAGTGCCAGCAGTCTGGGTTCCATATTGAGATCAGTTAATTTTTTCCATAACGTCTCTCTATTTACAGTATCAAATGCTGCACTAAGATCTATAAAAGCAGCATACAGTTGTTTCCCTCTGCTGACATATTTTGCAATTGTATGATTTAAAACAAAGCAATTGTCAATAGTTGATCTATTCTGCCTGAAGCCAGCCTGTTCTTCAACGAGGATATGTTTTTCTTTTTCCCAGCATTCAGCTCTGTTCAGGAGATATCTGGCATATCTCTTGGCCACAATATCAATTAGGCTAATTGGCCTGTAGGAACCAGGGTCTTTTTTGTTCCCTTTTTTGTAAACCGGGACAACTATTGCCATCTTCCATCCAACTGGAATCTGGCAGATGTTATTTATGTATGTAAATAAGCCTGCTAACAGGGGGGGCCACCAATCCAGATGTGTTTTAAATAGCTCAGCGGGTAAATAATCTTCCCCTGGGGCTTTATTGGTCTTCAAATTATTTATAATACATCTGATCTCATCTTCTGTTACTGGTGGCCAAAGGGGCAGGGCTTTTATTGATAGATCTTTACCTCGTGACTGTGTCTCTGTAGGTTCTGTGGAGGCAAACAGGTGGGAGTAGTATTTATTCAGGATAGAGATGCAGTAGAGTTTCACTTATCCAAGCTAAACGGGCTGTCAGAATGTTGGATAAGCGAATATGTTGGATAATAAGGAGGGATTAAGGAAAAGCCTATTACACATCAAATTAGGTTATGATTTTACAAATTAAGCACCAAAACATCATGTTATACAACAAATTTGACAGAAAAAGTAGTTCAATACGCAGTAATGCTATGTAGTAATTACTGTATTTACGAATTTAGTACCAAAATATCATGATGTATTGAAAACATTGTCTACAAAAATGCGTTGGATAATCCAGAACGTTGGATAAGCGAGTGTTGGATAAGTGAGACTCTACTGTATTTGTGCAGAGATGCGGAAAGAGTGGGAGAAAGTAGAGATATCAGAAAATGGGAATTCCAGACAGGAAACAATCAGGGCAGGCTAACACCTCCCAACAAAGGATTCCCCCAGGCAGGAAGCAGCCAGGCTTTGAAGCTGCAAGGCTATTCTATGCTAATCAAGCTGGCCAATTGCAATATTTGCCTCCAACAGACAAGAGTTCTTTCTCCCACTCTGGACATGATTCCACAGATATATAAACCCCACTTGTCAAGAGTTTCACAACTTCTGAGGATGCCTGCTATAGATGTGGGTGAAGAGAATGCTTCTGGAACACAGCCATGCAATTGCTGAGTCAAAACTTTGTAATCTCATTCTCTCCATAAAAAAACTGTGCGGCGTTGCTTCTCTCTGACTATTTCCGTCTAGAATGAGATTGACAAAGGTTTGACGC
Organism: Anolis carolinensis; assembly: GCF_035594765.1. Taxonomy (NCBI): domain Eukaryota; kingdom Metazoa; phylum Chordata; class Lepidosauria; order Squamata; family Anolidae; genus Anolis; species Anolis carolinensis. The sequence goes on along the minus strand of NW_026943824.1, from coordinate 12,359,241 downwards.
AGCAATTGCATCCGCATTGGATCGCAAGGTGTGACCACAGGTTCAGAGCACATCTCATGTTACGATGCAGGCCGATGACTCGCAAAGGAGAAGCTGTTTCCTTGCAAAACGCAAAGGGCTGGAGCACCACTGATCTGTGTCTGCAAAGAAAAACAATGAGTGGGATCACACAGCTCCTATTGCTATTCTTGCAATTGTTTGCATTGTGACCTTTTACGATGACGTTCCACAACAAACGGCTTGTGAGGTCTAGTGGATGCATCCCAGCCTTCCGATGCATAATTCATTTGTCCATTGCACCTGATTAATATTTCAATTAAGGGCCTAAATATGCTAAATATGCCCTCATCTAAGCAGGGTCAGCCCTGGTTAGTCTTTGGGTGGGAGACCGCCAATGAATCCCGAGGCCCTGTTTGAGAGGAAGGCACCGGCCAAAACATATTTGAGGATGCCTTCTAATGTGCTTCTTTCTAATGTGAGGTCTGACCAAAGTGGAATATAGTGGGACTATGCCTTCCCTTTTCGCCGCTCCCTGCAGTCATGCCGGCTACATGACCTTGGAGGTGTCTATGGACAATGCCGGCTCTTTGGCTTAGAAATGGAGATGAGCACCAACCCTCAGAGTCGGACACAATTGGACTTAATGTCAGGGGAAAACCTTTATCTTTACCTATGCCTTCCGTTATCTGGATATTCGGGCTGGAATCGCATTGGACTTTTTAGCTGCTGCATCACACTCTTGGCTCATGTTTATTTATTATTTATTTACAGCATTTATATTCCGCCCTTCTCACCCCGAAGGGCACTCAGGGCGGATCACATTAGACATATAGGCAAACATTCAATGCCTTTTAACATAGAACAAAGACAAACAAACATAGGCTCCGAGCGGGCCTCGAACTCATGACCTCCTGGTCAGAGTGATTCATTGCAGTGATTCATTACAGCTGCTCTCCAGCCTGCACCACAGCCCGAGCCCATGTTCATTTTGGGATCTGCAAATACCCCAAAATTTTCAAGCCTATATGTAAAGAAGTGTGTTTTTATTTTAGTTTACAGATGTCATGTTTAACTGCGTTTTAAAAGTCATGTTTAACTGTGTTTTAAAAGAGTCAGTATTTCAGTTACTCTGCTCTCATGAGTGGTTGCCATGGAGAAGTGGGCGGAGCCAACTGCATTTAGCTGAAGAGAGAGTAGAATTTGGAGGGAAACTCAGTCTGTGGTCAGAGAACCACAGGGAAGGTTGATTTTAGAGTCAGTACCCTTATGAGGTACCGGGAAGACTGATTCTGGTTGAAGGGATCAGGGAGACTCAAATGTTTAATTTTTGAGTCAAGTTTAAAATAAGTTTGGTGACTTATTTTAAGGTGGTCTGTGTCCAGATAAGGAACAGATAGTCTGTGATTGTAATTCACAGGATGACTGCAGGTTAAAGCAGTGGAGAAAGAAGTGGTATTTTAAGGTTATTGCAAATGTTAATCTAAGTGCCTCTAAGTGAGAATTGTAACCATTAAGCTTGTGCCTCAATAAACGTGTTATTGTTCTCTCAAACATCTCAGTCTCTGTCATATATACACACATCAAGAATAAACAAGAAGAAGAAAGAAAAATAAAATTTCATGTCCTTGGAGGTGTCTACAGAGAACGCCGGCTCTTTGGCTTAGAAATGGAGTACGTAGCCAGTGGCTAAATCTTCCAATAGTGGTGGCAAGAATTGATGATCCCCTTGACATTTGGTGGCAGCATTATAAAACCTCTATAATTTGGTGGCAGCTTTTAAATAAAAACATCTTTAATAACTGGTGGCAGCGGATATCTATATATATAAAAGAGTGATGGCATCAAGGCAGCGGACAAAACAACAAAACTACAGGCCCCACAAACTCGCAATTTGACAACACAACCCATCATTCACGGCTCTAGGTTGATACAACAAAAAATAAAATAAAAATAAAGTCCTAATTACAGGGAGAGGAATAATAGTTTTTATCCAATTGCTGCCAGTTTGAAGGCTAAGCTCCGCCCACTTGGTCTCCTAGCAACCTCCTCAGCCCAGGGGACAGGCACAGTTAGGCCTCACTTAGGCCTCTTCCACAGATTATCAGATTTTAACTGGATTATGTGGCAGTGTAGACTCAAGGCTCTTCCACACAGCTATATAACCCATTTAGAATCTTATATTATCTGCTTTGAACTGGATTATCTTGACTCCACACTGCCATATAATCCACTTCAGTGTGCATACTAAACATAAAGACAACCATATAACAGACATTCAATACCACCACTATCTCAACAATTTCTCACCAACACCACCAGACAACGCCACAGCAACGCGTGGCCAGGCACAGCTAGTAAAATATATAATAATTAATTAATAAAAACAACCTCCATCTCCACATCTCTGTAATCGGTGTCAGAGGTGGGACTTTTTATAAAAGATTTCCCCCCCCCCTTCCTGTCATCTTTGCACTATCTTTGTGCATTTCATTTCCGTGATTGTTTTAACAAAGGCAGGGATTGCTTCTGTCTTTTCCGGCTTTAGGTGAAGTATACCATGGGGTGTTGGATCCCCTATTAAGGGCCATCTCCTGTCAAAGCCTGAAGGAACCCTTCCGGGAAGGAGGAAGAGCCATTTCCGCCAACATCAAGGCGAGGCCGGGCGCCCAACCTGTCGGGCGAGAGCAGGAAACGTACGAGATCAAGGTGTGCATTGCAACACGCCTTCGCTGCCGAGTCACGCATTTCGCCCCAAGCTCCTCGGGTTTATCTGAAGTGCGGCTTGTGACCGTGCGTTATTACATGTTGCGTTATGAGATGGCCCGCTTTGCCGCTTCCCTTGATACCAGTCTTGTTATTATTTCCTTTTTAAAGTAATCTACCTCAATGTCCCCAGGTTTGTGCCCTTTGGCAGCAGTCGCGTGAGCCTTTCCAGGAACCAACTCCACTTTCCGGCTAATGTTGTGGCTGTTGTTATTGTTGTTGTTGTATGTTTTAAAGTAATTTCTAAGTTATGGACTTATCTCGGTCAGATTGTCCCAGAGGAGGTTTGCCACTGCCTTCCTGTAAGGCTGAGATAATTCAAATTATTATTATTATTATTATTGACAGAAAGACAGAGTATGACACAGCAAATGAGATAGATATGCTGGATTTCGTATCACAGAATCACAAGTCGAACACTTCCCAAGCGTTTATGACTATGTGATTATCATCATCATCATCATCATCATTCAGGTGGCTTTCACCATGGCCTTCCTCAGAGGCTGAGAGAGTGTGACTCATCTAATAGGGTTCTACAGCCAAGCTGGGATTTGAACCCAGGTCTCCAGTTGGCTCTTAGCTCAAATTATAATAATCATCATCATCCAAGATTTCTTCATATGGGTTATCCAACGTTCTGGATTATCCAACGCATTTTTGTAGTCAATGTTTTCAATACATCGTGATATTTTGGTGCTAAATTTGTAAATACAGTAACTACTACATAGCATTACTGTGTATTGAACTACTTTTTCTGTCAAATTTGTTGTATAACATGATGTTTTGGTGCTTAATTTGTAAAATCATAACCTAATTTGATGTTTAATAGCTTTTCCTTAATCCCTCCTTATTATCCAACATATTCACTTCTCCAACGTTCTGCCGGCCCATTTATGTTTGATAAGTAATATCATCAATGGCTCTCTTGAACAGGGGGTCTTCCCGGACATCCTAAAAGAGGCAAGGGTTCATCCCTTGCTAAAGAAACCTAGCTTGGATCCCATGACCCTTGCCAACTATTGTCCTGTCTCCAACCTCCCTTTCTTGGGTAAGATGATAGAGCGGGCTGTACTGGGACAATTGCAACAATTTCTGGATGATACAGCCGGCCTGGACCCTTTCCAGTCAGGCTTCCGCCCTGGCCATGGGACGGAGACAGTCCTGGTTGCCATTTCAGATGAACTTCGTCGCCAGTCTGATAGCGGCGGATCAGCGCTTATGGTACTTCTCGACCTTACCGCAGCGTTTGACACCGTTGACTACGATCTAATGATTCACCGTCTCGCCATGTCCGGAGTTCGCGGTCAGGCCCTCAATTGGTTCAACTCATATCCCCGAAACCGGAGCCAATGCGTGGAGTATATGGGTCAAGTCTCTGACACATCTCCCCTCCTATGTGGGGTACCCCAAGGTGCCATTCTCTCCCCTCTTCTCTTCAACATCTACGTTAGACCCCTTGCTAGTTTGGTTCGGAGTTTCGGCCTAGACTGCTATCAATATGCGGACGACACCCAACTCCTTCTGCGCCTGGAGCCTGGAGCAACGTCAATGCCAGACAATTTCACCTTCTGTCTGGAGGCTCTGTCGAACTGGCTACGTGCTAGTAGACTGAAGGTGAACCCGGCGAAGACTTGAGATTCTCTGGCATGGCCGCTCGACTGGTCTGACCCACTTGCTTCCCACCTTCGATGGTGCTGCCCTATCTCCTTCGCCCACCGTTAAGAGCCTGGGTGTCGTCTTGGATTAGCAGCTGACAATGGAAGCTCAGGTCGCTGCTGCCAGCAAACAGGCCTTTTTCCACCTACGACAAGCGAGGCAACTGGCACCCTATCTATCTGATGAGGCTCTGGCAACAGTCATCCAGGCCACGGTCACGTCTAGATTGGACTATTGCAACGCCCTGTATGTTGGCCTTCCGATGTCCACGACCCGAAAGCTCCGTATTGTTCAGAATGAGGCAGCCAGGCTACTCACAAGAACACCCATGAAAGGCCACATAACACCAGTGCTGCAGCATCTGCATTGGCTTCCAACTGATTACTGTGGTCTATATAAGATGCTAGTCCTGACTTTTAAAACTCTTTACGGCCAGGGCCCATCGTATCTTAGGGACCGTCTCTCCTTCTCCCATCATCAGAGGTCACAACGACCATCCCAACAAGACTTACTTTATGTACCGGGTCCTAGAGAAGTGCACTTGGAAAGGACCAGATGCAGAGCTTTTTCTATCTCTGCCCCTGCCTTATGGAATGCCTTGCCGCCCTAGATGAGAGCCATGCGTCAGTTGGGGCCTTTTACCCTCGCACTCAAGACCTGGCTCTTTACTAGAGCTTTTAATCTATTTTAATATTTTTAATCAATATTTTTATGTATGTATTTTTATCCTTTACAATTTTATCTTGTAAATCACCTAGAGCATCGTGGATGGAGGGCGATTAATAAGTAATTAAATGATGATGATGATGATGATGATGATGATGAAGTGAGACTCTACTGTATTATTATTATTATTATTGACACAACAACGTTGTATGACACAGTAAACAAGATAGATATGCTGCATTTCATATCACAAAATCACAAGTCGAACACTTCCCAAGCATTTAGGACTGTGTGATGACGATGACAATGATGATGATGATGATGATTAGGATTTCTTCAGATGGTTTTCACCATTGCCTTCCTCAGAGGCTGAGAATGTGTGACTCACCTAATAGGATTCTACAGCCAAGCCGGGATTTGAACCCAGGTCTCCCGTTGACTCTTAGCTCAAATTTATTATTATTATTATATTTTATTATGACATAGCAAACAAGGTAGATATGCTGGATTTCATATCACAAAATCACAAGTCAAACACTTCCCAAGTGTCTAGGACTGTGTGATGTATTTTCGGATGATGCGCCCAGATCCCAGTAGGGTGCCCTTTTGCAGTTGGCAGATCGTAATTTTGTCATTGCCTATTGTTTCCAAATGCCGGCTGATATCTTTTGGCACGGCACCCAATGTGCCGATCACCACCGGGACCACCTGCACTGGTTTCTGCCATAGTCTTTGAAGTTCAATCTTGAGCTCCTGATAGCGGCTGAGTTTTTCCTGTTATTTTTCGTCGACTGTCACCTGGGATGGCGACATCAATGATCCAAACCTTTTTCTTTTCCACAACTGTGATGTCTGGTGTGTTGTGTTCCAAAACTTTGTCAGTCTGGATTCAGAAGTCCCACAGTATCTTTGCGTGCTCATTTTCCAATACTTTTGCAGGTTTGTGATCCCACCAGTTCTTTACTGCTGCGAGGTGGTATAAATTATTATTATTATTATTATTATTATTATTATTATTATTATTATTATTATTATTATGAGCCCCGGTGGTGAAGTGCATTAAAGCACTGAGCTGGAGACCGAAAGGTCCCAGGTTCAAACCCCGGGAGCGGCTTGAGCACCCGCTGTTAGCTCCAGCTCCTGCCAACCTAGCAGTTCGAAAACATGCAAATGTGAGTAGATCAATAGGTACCGCTCTGGCGGGAAGGTAACGGCGCTCCATGCAGTCATGCCAATGGCCACATGACCTTGGAGGTGTCTACGGACAATGCCGGCTCTTCGGCTTAGAAATGGAGATGAGCACCAAACCCCCGAGTCAGACATGACTGGACTTAACGTCAGGTGAAACCTTTACCTTGTATTATTATTATTATTAATAATAATAATAATAATAATAATAATGATGATGACACAAAGACAGAGTATGACACAGCAAATGAGATCTATATGCTGGATTTCGTATCACAGAATCACAAGTCGAACACTTCCCAAGCGTTTATGACTATCTGATTATCATCATCATCATTCAGGTGGCTTTCACCATGGCCTTCCTCAGAGGCTGAGAGAGTGTGACTCATCTAATAGGGTTCTACAGCCAAGCTGGGATTTGAACCCAGGTCTCCAGTTGGCTCTTAGCTCAAATTATAATAACCATCATCATCCAATATTACTTCATACTAGCTGTGCCCGGCCACGCGTTGCTGTGGCGAAGTCTGGTGGTATGGGAAATAAAGTATTGAGGAATTGGTGGTAGTTAAGGTAAAGGGTAAGGGTTTTCCCCTGACATTATGTCCATTATAAATGGGTTATATAGCTGCATAGAAGGGCCTTGAGTCTACACTGCCATATAATCCAGTTAAAATCTGCTAATCTGTATTTTATAGGCAGTGTGGAAGAGTCCTAAGTGAGGCCTAACTCTGCCTGTCCCCTGGGCTGAGTGGGTTGCTAGGAGAGCAAGTGGGTGGAGCTTAGCCTTCTAACTGGCAGCAATTGGATAAAAACAATTATTCCTCTCCCTCTAATCAGGACTTTATTTTTCTTTTCTTTTTGTTGTATCAACCTAGAGGCGTGGATGATGGGTTGTGTTGTCAAATTTCGAAGTTGGGGGGCCTGTAGTTTTGTTGTTTTGTCGGTCGCCAGGATTCCATCACTCTTTTATATATATAGATGAGTTCTGCCATTGGCTCCTTCTGAAGCTGAGTGTGTGTGACTCACCCAATAGGGTTCCATTGCTAAACTGGGATTCAAAAGCAGGCCTCCCACTTACTCTTAGTTCAGTGCTCAAACTTGGATTGTTGTTGTCGTTGCCATCATCCTGCTTTTATCTCAACTGGGATGCCAAACCCCCGCTCCTGGCTCTCAAGATTGCTTTCCTGAGGTTGAAATACTTGGAAAGCCACTTCTCGAATTCAGGAACGGAAGCATCCTTAAGGCATTTTACAAAAGCAACTTTGGTTCAGAATTCCCCCAGCCATTTGGTCATGTTGGGTTAGTTGTTTTTCCAGAGGAAGGAGTTGACGCTCAGAAAAAGCAACTCAAGAGTTTTATTATTCAGGTCAAGTCCCTTGCGGAGTTCTAATGCAGAAGGAGGCCACTTTCTCAAGGGCCACTGTTTCCTTGGAGCATTAAGTATCGTTTAATTAAGCGCATTGATCTCTAATGATGACAGACATCAAGTTGTAAATTAATTGGTTAAGCAACACGCTGTTGATGGACTGACTGATGAAGAGTGCCGATGATGGACCTCACAATGGGACTTTCCTTGGCATAGACACTAGGTATCACATTGGCTTTTTTAGCTGCCGCATCACACTGTTGGCTCATCCTCAGCTAGTGGTCCACTAACACTCCTAGATCAGTTTCATATATATGTGTGTGTGTGTGTGTGTGTGTATACAGTAGAGTCTCACTTATCCAACACTCGCTTATCCAAAGTTCTGGATTATCCAATGCATTTTTGTAGTCAATGTTTTCAATGCATTGTGATATTTTGGTGCTAAATCCGTAAATACAGTAATTACTACATAGCATTAATGTGGAATGAACTACTTTTTCTGTTAAATTTGTTGTATAACATGATGTTTTTGGTGCTTAATTTGTAAAATCATAACCTAATTTGATGCGTAATAGGCTTCTCCTTAATCTCTCCTTATTATCCAACATATTCTCTTATCCAATGTTCTGCCGGCCCGTTTATGTTGGATAAGTGAGACTCTACTGTATATATATTTCAAGCCATACCCAATATTATTTAGCCTATAGCCTAGAATCGCATTGGCCTTTTTCACTGCTTCATCACACTCTTGACTCATCCTCAGCTAGTGGTGCATTACGACTCCTAGATCCCATTCATGCCTATCTATCTATCTATCTATCTATCTATCTATCTATCTATCTATCTATCTATCTATCTATCTATCCATCCATCCATCCATCCATCCATCCATCCCTCATCGAGCCACAGCCCATATTACTTCCCTCAATCTAGACACTAGACTGCTAGAATCGCATTTGCCTTTTTTGCTGCCGTATCACACTGTTGGCTCATCCTCAGCTAGTGGTCCACTAAGACTCCTAGGTCCCTTTCATGCCTATCTATCTGTCTAATCTGCCTTTCTATTATATCCATTCATCTATCCATCATCAAAACACAGCCTATATTACTCCCCTCCATCTAGACACTAGACTCCTAGAATCGCATTGGCCTTTTTCGCTGCTGCATCACACTGTTGGCTCATCCTCAGCTTGTGGCCTCTTAAGATTGCTGTGTTTTAACTTGTGTTTTACTAATGATTGTGACTTTATTTTATGTCTTTTTAATTTTCATTTGCGCGTTTTTTCGGTATTTGATATTATTGTATGTTCGTTTGTATTTGTAAGCCGCCCCGAGTCCCCCTGGGGAGATGGAGGCGGGGTATAAAAATAAAATTATATTATTATTATTATTATTATTATTATTATTATTATTATTATTATTATTATTAGATTCCTAGATTCCTTACACATGCTTTGAAGCCAGGTATCTCCCATCCTATATCTGTATATTTCGTTTATTTCTGCTTTACATTTCTCCTTTACATATAGCCAACCGGTTCTCTAATCTGTTATAAGGATCACTGTGGATCCCGACCCGATCCATATGGGGTATCCCTCCTATCTGCACTGTGAGTGACGCCTTCTATCCCCTCGTCCAGATCACAGATAAAGACGTGGCACATGTCAAATGAGGCCTGTGTGGAAAGGCAACAGGTGTGACCGAGTTTTAATACAAACCTCCTAGTAATAAACAGGACATTCTGCATTTCACACCTGTAATAAACTGGGGATCCCACCCACCGGCCAGATCAGGACCAGATTTAGGGCGTGTTGGGGAAAAAAAAGTTTTATATAGATGCTCCGAGAGACGGAAATTGAGAAGGAGCAGTTTGTTGCTTTCTGGAAGGCCCGAAGGCAAGGCTGTTATGGCCAGAAGAGGTTATCTGAGGCTGAGACAGTGCAACCCGCCCAAGGGCACTTATTAGGTTTCATGGCCAAAGGGGAGGATTCAAACCCTGTACTCTAGAGCCTTCATCTAACATTCAAAACATTGCAGCACCTTTGCCAGGCAAGCGATTCGAGTGCTGGAAGATGACTTTTGGAGATCTGGGTTGCATTCTCGCACAGAAACTGTAATAATGAATCATTGCAACCATTGTTTTGGATGCAGTTAGGAGAAGCCACTACAATCATGTATCATTGCAACTATCATTTTGGATACAGTCAGGTGAAGCCACTGCAATTGTGTATCATTGCAACCATTGCTTCAGATGCAGTAAGAGAAGATATTGGATTCTGTATCATCACTGCAACCATTGCCAAAATCCTGGCCTGCTTCAGATGCATAAAGGAGGTAAACAAGGGTTGTGTCTGTTAAATCACAGTAATATTGTGCATATATATCCAACAAAATATTAATACACAGCAGTGTAGTATTTCTAAAATAGATATTACAGGATTAAATTCTCACAAAATGTGTACATATAGCAAAACAGTTTTGGCCTTTTGGCATATCTATTGTTTTTTGTCTGTTGATATTTATGTAGGAACGAGAATATAGAGTCTCTGCAACCTAATTGTCCTTAAAAAAAACCTGAAGAAGGGCTCGACCCGAAACAAAGAAAAAAAACCTGGGACTCCTTGTCGTGCATCCTTTAAGGACACAACAAATATTTCTAATATCAGAGACTTCTCTCATTTCTACTTACCAACCTCCTCTTCATATGCAGGAAAGCAAAAGAAGACAACTACTTGCAGCATACTACGCAATAGACATGTCCAAAAAATCGTTTTGAATCGTATATCGGAATTATTTCGGATTGTTCTCGCTTTTTGGTACGCATTCCGAGACATTGTCTCACAGCACAACCAGTAATGTAATTCGAACCATTGTTGGCCCATTCTCTAATTGTCTCTTAATATTTCGTTAATTCCCCCCCAAAATTTTTTTTAAAATATATTTTAAAAAATATTTAAAAACATTTTTTGTTTCTGCAACCTACCTTGAATGGGAGCTTAGCGCAGCCTAACATGGCTGCCGCTCCCCGGCCAATCAGAAGCTTCCACGATGGACGCAAAGGTGGGGGCTAACATCCTCTGTGTCCACATGGAAGATTGCCATACAAGCCCGGTGTGTAGCGATTGCGCATGCGCGTCCGCCATTTTAGAAACATTTAGAATCATTACGAATTTTCATAAATATCCAAAATTTTTGGGTGAAAAAATCGGAAATACTTTCTATATCGAAGCGCCAGCACCCCCTACTTTAGAAATGAGAATTGAAACATTTTTTTCATCGATCGGACATGCCTACTACGCAACTATAATATTGTTATAGAAAGACGCAAAAGAATGAATTGAACTCTAACTATTTTGTTACTTGTACATATATGAGTAAAAGCTTATCCCTGCACTATATGCTTTAAGCAGTAGAGTGAATTTAACTCAAACTGTTTTGCTATATGTACACATTTTGTGAGAATTTAATCCTGTAATATCTATTTTAGAAATACTACACTGCTGTGTATTAATATTTTGTTGGATATATATGCACAATATTACTGTGATTTAACAGACACAACCCTTGTTTACCTCCTTTATACTATATAGATATCTGTGACTTTTTGGATTATACTGCTTCAGATGCAGCCAAAGCCATAGAAAACCCAATTTAGACACCGAAATTTGCCCCTCGCAGGTCAGCAGACCTTGGATCAGCACTGCAAAACTCTCCAAAACAAAACAGAGGTGCTATCTTGAATGGAAGCCCAACCAAATGAGCCCTGTGCCATCCAACCCGTTCCCCGGCATTCCTCCTTGGGATGTTTGCGTTTGGAAAGAGGATGGAGCGTTTGGCTAACCGGAGGGTAATTACACGGCTGCTCCATTTCTCCTCCCTTCCGGCCAAACTCCCATCTCTTCCTGCCCCTTTGAGATGGGATAAACCCTCATTCCGGACCTGGGCTCCGAGTCGGCAAGATCTTAGGAATAGAACATGACCCTTCCTTGGACATCGGAGGAGCCAAGCGGCCGATGAAGTGAGCAGACACTCTGGGGAAAAGGCACCGGTTCCGTCTCATCCTGGTCCACACAGGTAAGGAAATCATTTCTTCCTAATGTTCAGGTGGAATCCCTTTTCCTGCCATTTGAATCCAATGCTCTGTTGTATCCCAGTCTCTGGAGCAGCTGAAGACATGGAGCGCCATTACCTTCCCGCTGAAACAATACCTATTGATCTATTCACATTTGCATGTTTTCAAACTGCTAGGTTGGCAGAAGCTGGGGCTAACAGCGGGAGCTCACCACGTTCTCCAGATTCAAACCACTGTTTTTGGTCAGCAAGTTCAACAGCTCAGCAGTTTGACCCGCTGCGCCATTGGGGGCTCCTAGCATACATACACATATAATAACTATTATCAAGCCATAGCCAACACTACTTCTATCAATTCAGACACTAGACTCCTATTGTTGCAGCCTAGAATCGTATTGGCCTGTGTTTGCTGCTGCATCACACTATTGGCTCTTGTTCAGCTTCTGGTCTGCTAAGACTCCTAGATCCCTTTCTTCCATGGCGAATATAACTTCCCTCAATTTAGACACCAGACTGCTATTGATGCAGTCTAGGATCGCATTGGCCTTGTTAGCTGCCGCATCAAACTCTTGGCTCATGTTCAGCTTCTGGTCTACTATTATGAGCCATCATAAGAGGTGGGGAATAAATAAAATAATAATAATAATAATAATAATAATAATAATAATAATAATAATAATTTTATTATGACACAGCAAACAAGATAGATATTCTGGATTTCATATCACAAAATCACAAGTCGAACACTTCCCAAGTGCCTAAGACTGTGTGATGTATTTTCGGATGATGCTCACAGATCCCAGTAGGGTGGATAATAATAATAATAATAATAATAATAATAATAATAATAATAATAATAATAATCCCTTTCATTCCTATATTTGTACATTTCGTTGTTATTGCCGAAGTGTCAGCTCTCTAATCTGTTCAGATCATTTTGGATCCTGGTCCTGTTCTCTGGGTATTTGCAGTCTCTCCCAAATTTGGTCCCATCTGCAAACTGGATCTGCCTGCCTTCTGGTCTGTCATCCAAGTCATTGATAAAGCTTCTGAATAGCCCTTAAAGGCCCAGCACAGGACCCCAAAAGTCACTGTCCATCCCATCATCCCAACCTTCATACCCTTTCCTAGCTTCAAACTATTCCAAAACAGATAAAAAAATTGAGAGAAGATCAAACAGAGTCACTACAGGATCAGATGGAGAAACCAGCTTCCAGTTGTGTTTGAGGATATGGATGGGTTGGACTACAACTCCCAGAACCCCATGCTAGGTGGGCGATTTGGGGATTTGTAGTCACCCTGCTCCAAATCCAATTGCAGGTCCAAAACTAGAACTAACCCATTGAGTCAATAGGAAGTAATTAATTTAATTTCTGGGTCCATGATATTAAGGACTCAGGCACTGGGAGTCCTGTAGCCTATCATCACAAGGCAGGCATGGCTGTGGATGATGGGGCTTCGTACACCCCAAAACAATATTATAATAATAATAATAATAATAATAATAATAATAATAATAATAATAATAAAGTCAAAAAAGAAGAACATGCCCTGGCAGAATATGTAAAGCAAAGTGAAGAACCTGCTTTGATTAAAGTCAAAAATCAGAAACTCCTCAAAGCACAGCAGACAAAAAACCAGTACAAGAAAACCGCACTACAAACTAGAGCTGATAGCTGGCACAACAAAACATTGCATGGAAAGTTCCTTGACAAAATTGAAGGAAAAGCTGATAAGACCTGGCTCTGGTTCACGAATGGGACCCTGAAGAAGGAGACAGAAGGCCTGATCCTTGCAGCCCAGGAGCAAGCCATCAGAACAAAGGCAATTCAGGCCAAGATCGAAACATCAGCTGATGACCCAAAATGCAGACTGTGCGAGGAAGCTGACGAAACCATTGATCATATCCTCAGCTGCTGTAAGAAAATTGCATAGACAGACTACAAACAGAGGCACAACTATGTGGCCCAAATGATCCATTGGAACTTATGCCTCAAGTACCACCTCCCAAGCAGCAAAGAACTGGTGGGATCACAAACCTGCAAAAGTATTGGAAAATGAGCACGCAAATATACCGTGGGACTTCCGAATCCAGACTGACAAAGTTCTGGAACACAACACACCAGACATCACAGTTGTGGAAAAGAAAAAGGTTTGGATCATTGATGTTGCCATCCCAGGTGACAGTCGCATTGACGAGAAACAACAGGAAAAACTCAGCCGCTATCAGGGCCTCAAGATTGAACTTCAAAGACTCTGGCAGAAACCAGTGCAGGTGGTCCCGGTGGTGATGGGCACATTGGGTGCCGTGCCAAAAGATCTCAGCCGGCATTTGGAAACAATAGACATTGACAAAATTACGATCTGCCAACTGCAAAAGGCCACCCTACTGGGATCTGCACGCATCATCTGAAAATACATCACACAGTCCTAGACACTTGGGAAGTGTTCGACTTGTGATTTTGTGATACGAAATCCAGCATATCTATCTTGTTTGCTGTGTCATAATAAAATAATAACTTTATTTTTGTACCCCGCCTCCATCTCCCCAAAGGGATTACATGGGGCAGAGCCCAACAACACAGTTAAAATGTAATTACATAAAAATACAATTGCAAATGCAGAAAGACAAAAACGCAATTCACAATGCAAACATATTCAGCAGCAACAGCATAACAATAATATGAGCATCAGCCAGCAACCAATTACAGTTTCTGTTGCATTCGTGGAAATGCAGCTCCAAAACAAGGAGACTCGGAGTGAAACCAAATGGGAAACCCATCACTTGGAAGCTGTTCTTTGGCTGCCAGTTGTCATCGTAGGGCAAGTGCTCTCTGCTAAAGGAATGGCATACGAATCAACCACATCGTTTAGGAAAAATGTGGACGTTTATGGCGGCCCACGGAATGGTCCATTGCCACCCACCTCCACATTCTTTTGTCCTGACCAGGAATGCATGAACGGGGCCAATTTGCATGGGTTGGAGCGCCAGGCTGAGGCAAATCAGGCAGGATGAGCAAGGCTTTGGAAAGGCCACTCTGAATCGAGGCCTGTAATTAGAGGAAGGTATTTCTCTCATTAAAGGCTGATATCACCAACACGTGGGGGCCATGACATCACACCAGGAACCACACTTGCACATCGAGGCCTTGTTTGTCTCCTTTGGGGAGCCACTGCAAAACAGAGGCAAGATACGGAGCGTAGGAAAAGCACGTGCACCGACAAACAGAGGCTGTCCGTGTTGTTTTTGTGTCTCTGACTTGGTCAAAAGAACAAATGGCTTCATGGATTTTTCATGGGGTATATACAGTAGAGTCTCACTTATCCAACATAAACGGGCCAGCAGAATGTTGCATAAGTGAATATGTTGGATAATAAGGAGAGAGGAAGAAGAAGTCTATTAAACATCAAAATATGTTGTCGAAGGCTTTCATGGCCAGGATCACAGGGTTGTTGTGTGTCTTTCGGGCTGTGTGGCCATGTTCCAGAAGCATTCTCTCCTGACGTTTCGCCCACATCTATGGCAGGCATCCTCAGAGGTTGTGAGGTATGGAGAAAACTAAGCAAAGAGGTAAATATATATCTGTGGAAAGTCTAGGGTGAGAGAGGTCAGTGTGAATGTGTGTAGTTAATCACTTTAATTAGCATTGAAAAGCTTATCTGCTGTCTTCTTCCTGCCTCTGGGGCATCCTTTGTTTAGAGTCGTTAACTGTGATTAAAGTCGTTAAAGTGATTAACTACACACATTCACACTGACCTCTCTCACCCTAGACTTTCCACAGATATATATTTACCTCTTTGCTTAGTTTTCTCCATACCTCACAACCTCTGAGGATGCCTGCCATAGATGTGGGCGAAACGTCAGGAGAGAATGCTTCTGGAACATGGCCACACAAACATCAAAATAGGTTATGATTTTACAAATTAAGCACCAAAACATCATGTTAGACAACAAATTTGACAGAAAAAGTAGTTCATTACACATTAATGCTACAGTAGAGTCTCACTTATCCAACATAAACGGGCCGGCAGAACGTTGGATAAGCGAATACGTTGGATAATACGGAGGGATTATGGAAAAGCCTATTAAACATCAAATTAGATTATGATTTTACAAATTAAGCACCAAAACATCAAGTTAGACAACAAATTTGACAGAAAAAGTAGTTCAATATGCAGTAATGCTATGTAATAATTACTGTATTTACCAATTTAGCACCAAAATATCACAATGTATTGAAAACATTGACTACAAAAATGCATTGGATAATCCAGAACGTTGGATAAGTGAGATTCTACTGTACATATATTCTGGTTTCGCATTGCTTTCAGCTTGCAGGGTGGGTCAGCCCCTTTTGAGTCCCGTGATTAGGTCTTGTGTGTTTTCCGGGCTGCATGGTCATGTTCCAGAAGTATTCTCTCCTGACGTTTCGCCCACATCTATGGCAGGCATCCTCAGAGGTTGTGAGATATACCTCACAACCTCTGAGGATGCCTGCCATAGATGTGGGCGAAACGCCAGGAGAGAATACTTCTGGAACATGACCATGCAGCCCGGAAAACATACAACCCTGTGATTCTGGCCATGAAAGCCTTCGACAACACGATTAGCTACTATCTTATCACTAGATCACTTATTATACTGCCTTAATGACATTGCTTGCATTGCATGACGACAATAATATTAATTTGCATCTTACCTTATCGAACCCAGGACTCTTTAAAACTCAAACTGGTTCATCTTGTTCTCTATTCCTTTTGGTAGCAATTTGCAGGTTGTGATGCCAAAGGGGGAAAAGGAGTAGTGGGCCTATATTTTTCCAACTTTTATTTCCAGGCAGCCGAAGATATGCTCAGGATTCCTTCCTCATCTCTGCTGTTGTCTTGCTTTGCAGGTTAACTCTCAAGATGGAGCAGAAGACGATTAAGCACGTCACCATCCCAATGACCGAGCTTGACCCCCGTCCAGAGCCATACGTGCCACAATGTTCCCAGACCTACGAACCCAAGCCCTATACTTCCCAGACCTACGAAACCAAGCCCTATACTTCCCAGACTTACGAACCCAAGTCCTATACTTCCCAGAGCTATGAACCCAAGCCCTATACTTCCCAGACCTACGAAACCAAGCCCTACACCTCCCAGACCTACGAATCTCAGCCCTGCGGCCCCGAGTCCTATGAATCCCAGCCCTACGCCCCGGAGAAATATATGCCGGACCCGTATATGCCCCAGTCTTCTTCAGGAGACGCGTATAGCATAACAAGTACGTCCCCAAATGGTGAAAATTGGGGGGCAAATGTCCAAGCCTGGGTCGGTTACGGTGCGCCTAGGCCAGGCATGGACAAACTTTAGCCCTCCGGATGTTTTGATGACTTTTTATCCCCTTTCTCTTGTTTTCTTTTCTTGATCCAGATGACTGTTATGGGAATTGTCCGTCTCCCCCTCCATACTCCTGTCAAGACATGCCTTACGACTCCGGATTGGGACCAAGTAAGTGGAAGAGACATGCATATTCATGAGCTCAGTTCTGCATATTAATGATCACAGAATGGGTCTTTCTTCACCTGTTCATGAGATGCCTTAACTCAGGGGTCCTCAAACTTTTTAAGTGGAGGGCCGATTCACAGTCCCTCAGGCTGTTAGGGGGCCAGACTATGATGAAATAGTCCAAAATTAAGATTGTTGTTGTTGTATGCCTTCAAGTCATTTTAGACTTAGGTCAACCCTAAGTCTAAAGTTTAGGACAGAGGCCAGGTAAATCACCTTGGAGGGCCGCACCCGGCCCATGGGCCTTAGTTTAGGGACCCCTGATCTAGACGATCTCATAGACCATAGTTTCATAAGACCATAGATAAAGAAAGGGGCCCCCAAAGGCCATCTAGACAATCTCATAGGACAACAGGTAAGGAAAGTGACCTCCAAAAGCCATCTAGATAGTCTCATAAGGCTGTAGCTAAGCAAAGAGACCTTCAAAGACCATCTAGACGATCTCATAAGACCATAGGTAAGCAAACTGACCTCCAAAGACCAGGTAGACTTAGGGCAACCCTAAGTCTAAAGTTTAGGACAGGGGCCAGGTAAATGACCTTCGAGGGCCGCATCTGGCCCCCGGGCCTTAGTTTGGGAACCCTTGCCTTAACTCTTGCAGAGGATGGAGCAAGGAATGTCCTCATGGTCAAACTTTGCAGCTCACAATTGTATCTACACTTTCAAATGAATGCTTGAACTGCCATGGACTCCTGGGAGTTGTAGTTTTACAAGATCTTCAGCCAAAAAGAAGAGTGCATTGAGCAATTTCAAGAAAGGACCAAAAATGGTCCACCGACAGTCTCCTTGGATACATTTGGAGTTTAAAAGAACGCTGTTTGAAAGCCTGGAGATCGAGATAAAAAGCAACCCTTCCGATATGAATTCACCCTCACGGATTCCCAATAAGACAATGAATGCAAAATACATAATTTCTGAGTTTTTGCAATGCTAGCAGGCCTTGCTTCATTAAAACCAAGCCAACCTCAAATACTTTGAATCCCATTATGGGAGAAAAGTTGGGTATCAATCCAATAACAGGTCAAATATTTTTGGATTACTGAAGAGATGGCTTAGGGCAATACATGTTTGTCAGGAACAACAACAACATTCCAATACTAATAATTATTTAATAATATAATAATGTATTTGACCAGTCATATGACCATTTCAAAGTAGCAACATAAATAAAAACAAGGCAAAAAGGATGGGAGGACAGCAGCTGACTTTCTGTTTGCCGTCAAAATCTTATTTTCCTGATTCTTCTTTCAGGAAATGTGCTTTTCAATTATTTATATCCCACTTTCCTGGAAAAGTCTCAAAATAGATAAAATCCATCTCATCTCCAGCTAGTGAGGATTACTTCTAAGCGAAGAAAGGAGAGTCCAATGATTGTGGCAAGTAGGAAAATAATCATACTAATACTACCAGTACAAATACAGTACAGTCTCATTTATCCAACATTCTGGATTATCCAACGCATTTTTGTAGTCAATGTTTTCAATACATCGTGATATTTTGGTGCTAAATTCGTAAATGCAGTAATTACTACATAGCATTACTGCGTATTGAACTAATTTTTCTGTCAAATTTGTGGTATAACATGATGTTTTGGTGCTTAATTTGTAAAATCATAACCTAATTTGATGTTTAATAGGCTTTTCCTTAATCTCTCCTTATTATCCAACATATTCACTTATCCAACATTCTGTCGGCCCGTTTATGTTGGATAAGTGAGACTCTACTGTACTAAAAATCCCTTCTCACCTCTAAATCCCAAGCTTCCAACCCTTCAAACATTGTCCCATGACTGGTATTTGGAGAGGAAGGGTCTCTCTAACCAAAGAAATGACTTTTAAAGAGACTTGCCCTTATTTGTTTTAAAGAGCCTGGACTTTACAAAGCCGTATTTTGGCTATTCCTTCCAATATTGTCAATTCAATCCTGGGGACAAAAAAGGGAGTTTGCACTCCATTAAAGGATAAGGGGTTAAAATCTTGCCTTTCCCAGCAGAAGAGCAATAATATTTCGATTGCATGGCTTTAAGGCAAGGGAACTGGGCCCCATTTACTGCCATATACTGCACTGAATGGCACTGTATACACTGCCATATAATTCAGTTCACTGCATTGTGAAAGTGGAGATGGGACCTTAGTTTCAATGGGTGCCTTGGTGGTATACGTTGTGTATAGGCAAACAAATGGTATCATGTGACTTAGTATTACTGAAAAAGAACATGATAAATCTATCTATATATATAAAAGGAGAATGGCATCGCTCTACCGGGCAAAACAACAAAACTAAAGGCCCCCCAACCTAGAAAATTGACAACACAACCCCTCATCCACGTCTCTACTTTCTTACAAACAAACTACACATCCCCAACCTCCATGGGGCCAAAAAAACCCCCAAAACTGGAATGCACCCCTTTGTGACCCACCTAGATTAACACTAAATACCCTTGCAGCTTCAAAGCCAGGCTGCCTCCTAGGCCACAGCAAAAAATCAAAAACAAAAAAAACCCATTTCACTGTGGATTTTAAACCACTGTGTAGAAGGGGCCTCATATAATCCTGTTCCAGGCAAATAATATAACATTATCAATATAATGTGCAATAATCACTGGGCTCTAATAACAATACACAACAATATAATCTCTAAAATCAGGACACTAAATAAACAACAACACTCAGAACACAGGGGAATTCCACACAGGAAACAACCAGGCCCAGCTAACACCTCCCAACAAAGGATTCCCTCACGCAGGAAGCAGCCAGGCTTTGAAGCTACAAGACTATTCAATGCGAAACAACTTAAATAATCACACCCAGCTAACACGTCCCAGTAAAGGATTCTTCCAGGTACTAACCAGGCAGACCTTGAAGCTGCAGGCCTATTCAATGCTAATCAAGGAGATCCATAGCAACACCTGCCTCAACCAGACAACAGTTCTTTCTACCACACTGCACGTTATTCCACACATATATCAACCCCTTTGTGGCCCACCTTGATTAACACTGAACAGCCTTGCAGCTTCAAAGCCAGACTTTGGAAACCACGAGGCTACTTCGTCCCATTCAACCTGGCCTAGCAAGGATACCCTATGTAGAAAACGGCCAGGCTTTCAAGCAGCAAGGCTATTCACTGCAATTCCAATTGGCCACAGCAACGCGTGGCAGGGCACAGCTAGTTGATTATAAAAACAACTCTACAACAGAGAGAAAAACCTTGCCCTTCCCAATGGGAAGAAGCAAAAGCAAACTCATCCATGCCTTTGAACCTACAATGGTTAATCCAAGGGATTCCACGCAAGACTGTGGAATTATGGGGTGAATCTCATATAAGTTTTTATTTCTACAGTTTGCATGACGAACAACCCTCCGGTCGTGGTGGCCGGGATTTTCTCCAGCAAACCGGCCTCCACCATTTGTCCCTGCTGCCGCCAGATCATCACCACCGAAGTGACCTTCCGGGTGGGATCCCTGACCTACGCCTTGTGCACCGCCATGTGCCTCTTGGGGTGAGCGTCCATGCGGTTTGATGCTATTATTATTTTATTTTATGACAAAGCAAACAAGATAGATATGCTGGATTTCGTATCACAAAATCACAAGTTGAACATTTCCTAAGCGTTTAGGACTGTGTGATGTATTTTCGGATGATGCGTGCAGATCCCAGTAGGGTGGCCTTTTGCAAATGACAGATCATAATTTTGTCAATGTCTATTGTTTCCAAATTCCGGCTGAGATCTTTTGGCACCGCACCCAGTGTGCCCATCACCACTGGGACCACCTGCACTGGTTTCTGCCAGAGTCTTTGAAGTTCAATCTTGAGGTCCTGATAGCGGCTGAGTTTTTCCTGTTGTTTTTCATCAATGCGACTGTCACCTGGGATGGCAACATCAATAATCCAAATTATTATCGTCATTATTGCGGCACTATCTAGAAGCACGTTAGATGGGTTTCCATCTGCCAGGATTGCCGGAGAATCAAAACTGGATTCTAGGAAGAGGCAAAGGGACAGGTCGAGAGCTCTAATGTTCACTTTTAAAATAACATCTTATCTTTGGACAAGGTCATTTAGCCACAGAAAGGTACACATTAGACTTAAGTAATATCACTATATTCATAAACGCTATTAATGCCTCTCTTTCCCTTTTCCTTACAGCTGCTGCTTAGGCTGCTGCTTTGTTCCCTTTCTGACGAAATGCTCCAAAGACGTGGACCACTACTGTCCTTGCTGCCGGTACCACGTCTACCGATACAAGCGGCTCTAGGAGAAGAAGCAACTCCGAAGGGGAGGAAAGCATCATCATTGGGGAGCAAACTGCATTCACTTTCTTCCCAGCCAAATCTGTAGTCTCTGCAGTCCTCATTTTATGGTCGCCTTGACTGTCAGAAGAAGGTGATGACAAAGAAATCTGGATTTTCAGCCTCGGATCTGACTCCAGGTCTAACTCCAGCTCTTTGGGGTTTTTACTTCTGATCCTCTTCTATGTCAAATCTGGATTCATTCTAGAGTCTGAATCAATAGAGCCATAGCGGGCTTCGGTGCTGGCCATGAACAGACTAACCAATCAACGCATTGCTCATCTTGCGTTTCCATGCCTCAAAACCTATTGCAGCTCGAATCAAGAAAAAACCAGAGATTGAAATCTATTATTTAGAGAAATAAAATTTCTTTTCCTTGGTCTTAAGTGGAGCACTTGACCCTCAAGTACTTCAGCACCTTCAACTGTTGATCTTTAGGCTTTTCCCAAAAGAAAGGGTCTTCTTTTTGTGTGAAATACAAGGGAAACGTACGCTGCAAAGATTCCATATAAAGCACCGAATGTGTTTGAGATAAAACTTTTCCATCAAACATTGCAAATCAGATTACATTTTTTAGAGACCTGGGAGATTTCCCAGTTTCCCCCCACCAATAAAAGCCAAAACAATGTCGTCCGGTTCTGTCTAGGAATAAAAAAGAAGTTATTGGTGGGCCTGCAAAATAGGAAGCAAGCCTTGGCCTTTAAGGACTTCTTACTGATCTCAGCTTAGCAAAATCAGAGTTTAGGTAGAAGCAAACAACGTATTTATAGGGATGGGATACGATTCAGAAGAAAGTTTTGCAATTTTTGTAAATGGGGCATATGCAAAAAAAACTCCAAAAACACCAGGAAATATACACCATGATAATGTATTCTATCTAAAACTAGTTAAAAGGCCATACTTTCAAATTTAAACATCTAACAGTTGCAGAGGTTGGCCTTACATTCAGTGTATAACTCTTATTCTTGTCTAGTGATACATTCACAAGAGGCGGATAAATTATTGAGCTGCTGTGAGTTTTCTGGGCTGTCTGGCCATGTTGCAGAAGCATTCGCTCCTGATGTTTTGCCCACATTTATGACAGGCATCCTCTTTGACAACACATTGGATAAATTATTATTATTGTTATTATTATTATTATTATTGTGTCATGAGCGACTTGAGAAACTGCAAGTCACTTCTGGTGTGAGAAAATTGGCCATCTGCAAGGACATTGCCCAGGGGACGTTTGTTTTACCATCCTGTGGGAGGCTTATCTCATGTACCCACATGGGGAGCTAGAGCTGACAGATGGGAGCTCATCCCACTCCTGGATTCAAACCGCTGACCTTTCGGTCAGCAGTCCTGCTGGTACAAGGGTTTCGCTACTGGGGGCTCCATTATTATTATTATTATTATTATTATTATTATTATTATTATTATTATTATTATTATTATTATATACAAATATAGCAACCACTATCATTTCAGATAATAGCAGATGACTTTTACCCATTGTCCTTTAAGTCAAACCCACATTTCGCAACTGGATAGTGGCCATGCAAAAAGTCATATCTTCAGAAACCTCGCAAGGAGAAAAGTCTTCTTCAACGTCCAGGCCATCAACTCACTAAAGTACAATTTTATAGAAAATTTTTATTCAACATACAACATTTCTTTTTTTTTATCCAGCAAAAAAAGGCAATATACAGGAAGAATCATTGCACAGGGAGCTACAGAAACAAAAAAAAAATAAAGTACTGAGGGGAAGAAGATAAAGAATGTGAAATTTAAAAAAAAAGAAGGAAAAGAAAGGGGAGTGTAAACTGCAGGTTCTATAGCTTTACTGCACTCGAAAAGGGGGAAAAGAAAACCTGATATAGACACAAACGGGCTGCCGTTAGCTCCAAACTAAAACGAGGGGAGGGGGAGCCGCCTGGGGAACCGAAATAAAAACTACACACAATTAATAGGAATATTGACATCTGTGAAATCTGCTCGCAGACGGCAGCACCCTCCCCGACCCCCCTGGCCTCCCAAACGCCGCCTCCGAGCATCCAATTGTACACATCCTCCCTTAAATATACATTTTCTGCGCCCGCCCAAGCCCCTCGCTCTCATTTTATACAAAGTCGACAGCTTACTAAAACACTAGTGAACATCATGCCTTTGGTGCTAAAAAGGCCTGTGTCGCTTCTCCCGTTCCCAGATTCGTTAATTTCCATTATGAAGCAAATCCTCGGAGGCGTCAGGTTTGATCCTCCTTTGTCTTTATCCTCAGGGGCTATTAATGCCAAACCCCAAGGGTTTTTAATGCATAAACCCAAGGGTTTTAATGCAAAACCCCAAGGTCTTTCAATGCATGGCCTCAAGGGCTTTTAATGCATACCTCAAGGTTTTTTTTTAATGCTTAGCCATCTCTAAAAGGGAATTCAAAAGATGTCGTATCTTCTTCCTTCCCTCTTTGAGGATTCTGACTTTTTTCCTCGGCAAAAAAAAGGAAAAACGTGAGGTGTGGGGAGGGAAAAAAGTAAACCCAATGGTGTCTCCAACTCCATTTATTTTAAAATGAATAATAATGATAATATTATTTTTCTTTTTTTTTAAAAAAGGAGATAATCCACCCAAACGCAACAAAATGTGTCCGAATAAGTGCCAACAGTGTACACCATGAAGTAGAGATTGCTATTTATTGATGACGTTGAGTTTTGTCTTTTTTCTCTCTCTCTCTGTTTGCATTTACAAAGGCGCCCAAAAAAATAAAAATAAAAACCAAAGGATATAACAGGAGGAAACAAAATGAGAAGGGAATGTGAGCCTAACCATAGTCATACTGCAGTTGATGGCAGGGGAAAGGAACTGCGGGGGAAAGGGAAGGCTGGCCCATTCAATGCATTGCGAGCCGAGATTGCCGCCGGTAACACTGACTTGCTTCCCCTCCCCTTTGTGACGCCTCCTTTCGATCCCCCATTAAAAACTCTCGTTGGCACCCAAAGCTTGTTCGTTTTGTTTTATAAAACACCTTCATTTTTTTTTGCTCGAAAAACAAAACAGAAGAAAGAGGGCAGTCAATAAAAGGTACAGAGAAGCCAAAGGGAGCAGCCTCCAAATAAAATTAATCCCACCGGCAGCAAAGCTCCTCTCGCTGGAGACGCCGGGTCGTGTGCACGTGTGCCGGAAAAGTCCTACGGTCGGTTGTTAAAAAGGTGCGCACACACACACGCCACACACACGCCACACACACACACACTTATGGTTGCCTCCCCCCCTCTTTTTTTCCCTCGTCTCGAACAAACTTGGGAGAGGGGTAAGTCAGTTATGGATTTTAATAGCTTTTTCAAGGTACGTGTAGCGACTTCTCTTTGGGGCTTTGTTGAAATGGTCAAGTCCTAGCCATGGCCTTGGGTGAGACATGTTTCCTAGAAAGAGAGAAAGAAAGAGAGAAGAGGAAAAAGAAAGAATGAATACACAACTAAGATGTGGAGAAACAAATGCAAGAGGGGAAAATATAAAGGTCTCTCCACCTGAAGCGTCTGCAACTGACAAGCCTGACCGCTGCCTGGGGATGCTGGGAACTGGAGTTCAATGACAACCTAAAAATAGCTCCATAACCTTGTCTCTTTAAACTTTTTGCAACCCCTTTTTGTGCTAGCGAATTATTTGTTCATAAGCCTGGGCATAAGGTAAAGGTAAAGGTTTTCCCCCGACATTAAGTCTTAGTCGTGTCCGACTCTGGGGGTTGGTACTCATCTCCATTTCTAAGCCAAAGAGCCGGTGTTGTCCATAGACATCTCCTAGGTCATGTGGCTGGCATGACTGTATGGAGCGCCATTACCTTCCCGCCATTACCTTCCCACTTATTGATCTATCCACATTTGCATGTTTTCAAACTGCTACCCTGTTTCCCTGAAAATAAGATAATGTCTTATATTAATTTTTGCTCCCAAAGATGCACTAGGTCTTATTTTCAGGGGATGTATTATTTTTCCATGAAGAAGAATTCACATTTATTTTTGAACAAAAAATGAACATTTATTACATACTGTACAGTAGTTGTCATCACAAACCAGCATAACCAGACAAATTGTGAATCCTATCAAGACTTTCTTGTTACTTCCATTATTTCCATGTACAACAATCTATAGTACGTACTTTCCTAGGTCTTACTTTCAGGGGAGGCCTTATATTTAGCAATTCAGCAAAACCTCTACTAGGTCTTATTTTCAGGGGATGTCTTATTGTCAGGGAAACAGGGTAGGTTCAAACACAATAAGCGCCATGAATGTATAATTATGTATGTTTTAAATGCAAGTTCCTAATTTTAATGTAATTTTTAATTTAATGGTTTTAAATGTGATGTGAACTGTTTATCGATGCATATGCTTATAATGTAAGCCGCCCTGAGTCCCCTGATGGGTGAGAAGGGCGGGGCAAAAATGATGCAATAAATAAATAAATAAATAGGTTGGCAGAAGCTGAAGTCAACAGCGGGAGCTCACCCCGCTCCCTGGATTCGAACCGCCGACCTTTACGTCAGCAAGTTCAGCAGCTCAGTGGTTTAACCCACTGCGCCACCTGGGGCTCCAACCCTGGCCATAAAGATATATTTAAAACTTACAAAAGAATTAAACATCTACTGATATAAACAAGCACCTGCATGTCATGATAAAAAGGGACTACCCATATCTTCTCCCCTTTGTATGGAGTACAGTTGAAGCATCTTCTGCAGAGTCAGCTGTAAACCCTGCACAAGAGATTCATGTAATCTCTAAAGCGGCCACTCGGTGGCAATGAGAAACCAAAACCAGAGTGGGCTTCATTTGGCTGACCTATACCCTAAATAGCATTATAACATAGCCGTCCCCACTGAGTCTGAAAGGAGAAAAAAAAATCAAAGCCAGTGGACGACACTCACCGGGTTGGGGCTCGAAATCTTTCAAGTTCACTTCATATTCGTCTTCGTTTAGATACTGGTGCCGACCCATCATTACAATGGCAAATTTAAACTTTGGGGAGAAGAAATTGAGAGATATGAGGGTGATTAAAAATAATAATAATAATCTATTACCCACCTCTCCTCAGGCATACAGCATGACAGAAATTATTATTAAAATACATATAAAGGATATACACAGGAAAAATGTGGACAAAAATTACTGATAAAATGCAGATTACATAACAACAAGAATTAAATATTCTTAAGTGTTCAGGTCCCCTGCTCTTTGACAGTATGAACTTGATCGGAAAAAAAAAACTCAATGCTCTCTCATGTTCTTTAATTTAAAAGCAATGCAGTATCATTGCCTCTCAGGCTGAGATGGTCTTTCTTCATGGCAATAATACAAATACAACCATCTATTCAATTCAAAAGCTACATTGTGCTCAGCACAACATCTGTCCTGGCCCCAGAGCCATACCTTTTCGAATTCCTTCTCCTGGATGTCCAGGACGACTTGAATCCTCTTCATCACCTCTCGAAAGTGTTCGCCCTAAGGAAGGAAGGAAAAGGAGAGGACTTCAGTTATGCTGAAAATGAAAGTCAACAGGGTTCTGAAAAGGCTGGCCATGAGCCCTTATGGGAAACAGAACAGGGCATGCAGAGAAAAGAAAGATGTGACAGGCGCTGCTAAACTTTCTGGCTAATCCAAGATGACAATACCAACAACTGCAGCAGCATTGTTTATTGTCTCCATGCTTTAATAAATACACTACTGACACTCAAAAGGCACAAGCAGCAATAAAAATGAGACCACTTAAGATTGGAGGAAAGAAGGCTGAGAGAAGGGGACATGAGAGCCATGTTTATCTGAAAGAAGGCTAAAGAGAATGGGTGGCTATCTGTCGGGAGGGCTTTGATTGTGTCATTAAGGTAGACGGGGGTTGGACTGGATGGCCTTTGGGGTCCCTTCCAACTCTAGGATTCTATGGTTTTTCTATCTATCTATCTATCTATCTATCTATCTATCTATCTATCTATCTATCTATCTATCTATCTATCTCTGAAGGGGTTGGACTGGATGGCCCTTGGGGTCCCTTCCAACTCTAGGATTCTATAGTTTTATTATCTATCTATCTATCTATCTATCTATCTATCTATCTATCTATCTATCTATCTCTGAAGGGGTTGGACTGGATGGCCTTTGGGGTCCCTTCCAACTCTAGGATTCTATGGTTTTATTATCTATCTATCTATCTATCTATCTATCTCTGAAAGGGTTGGACTGGATGGCCTCTGGGGTCCTTTCCAACTCTAGGATTCTATGGTTTTATTATCTATCTACTTATCTCTGAAGGGGTTGTACTGGATGGCCCTTGGGGTCCCTTCCAACTCTAGGATTCTATGGTTTTATTATCTATCTATCTATCTATCTATCTATCTATCTATCTATCTCTGAAGGGGTTGGACTGGA